>NC_142945.1:40186751-40421751 GCF_046866305.1 Octopus bimaculoides | reverse complement strand
CTAGTCTGGCATCCACTGGAATTTGAAGATCATGCTCATATGTTAGTGTGGATTATAAGAGATTCAGGATTATCATTTCAGGAAAGTTTGTGTTCTACCTGTGATACAAGTTTGGTAAGGATGAAATCGATGTGATCATAGGTCTTAATGCTTAAGAAAACTTAGGGCTAAACAATTACAAAAACATTGCTGATACTTTTTACAGCTAATCAAGGAAGCCTCTGTACAGTAACTTGATCTGCTAGAAATAATAGCCAAATCTGTCTCACAAATTATATTCTTGTTGTCCAAAATGCATAAAATAGTGGGATAGTCATGACTAGAATACTTTTGATCATAACTCTACTTGATCAAGGCTAAAATTGGCTAAACAATAACACCATTGCCAACATTTTTCATAAATGATCCAACCCTTTGTCACGGCCACTCGTGACTGTGATAATATTGTAGTAGAAATGTGTCTGTTGTTCATGGTTGTTGAGTGCTGTCACATGTAGATACATATTAGGTATGTGTGTGTATGTATGTATATATTACATTTATTAATCAAGATCATTTCAATAATTAGTGGAATAGTAAAAAGTTTAGAAATTTCTTCAAAAACTTAGGACTGTCTATTATGTTGAGAAATAACTGTAAGGTCGCAAATTTTCTAGATGCACCACTGGAATGTAATACACACCTCCATCAATTATAAGCCCAATAAAAAACTGAAATATGCGAACAGAAATTCCAACCGTCCTAGAGCAGTAATTAAGTCCATTATTAGGGGTAGTTCACCTAGAATATCCAAACTTTCTACTCATGAAGAAATTCTCTCTCAAAATACAGACTATTATAATATAGCATTAGCTAGAGGCAGGTATACCGAAAAGATCTAGTATATCTGTTGTCAGTGTTGTAAAAATACCTAAAGATATTTGGGTTGCATTCACAAGAGTATAGATTTAGTGATACATCTTATCTAGGAAATGTTAATTGTTATATTAACATGCATGAGTGTAAAAATACTAGTAATCACAAGGTTAACCTGTACAAACTTCTCATAATAAACAGCTGAAAATTAAATAGGGAAATGATAATTCCCATAGATGGAAGCAAGATGTTGTTAATGTGGCAAACTGTCTACAAAGCTCTGGAACTTCCCCTAAACTGATTTTGAGTATCTTGGGAAACAGGCCTGCATCAAGTTGAAGTAGAAAGATTACATATAACAAGTTTTACTCCATGAAATTAGGTTAGTAAATAAATCTAGAATTAACCACACCACTCTCAACAGCAACAAAACTAGTAAAAATAGGTTACACAAGAAAAGTTTTAAATCCCCTTTCAGAATTAATGTAGCCTTGGATATCCTTGGAATTTTCTTTAGGCTTTGGAGAAGTATTCCCCCCTCTAGTAAGTATAGTAACATTTTTAGTGGGCATAGTGTGGAATTCAACCATGTCTAATTTAATTGATAATGTAACACATATTAACGATAAGAAATTGAATAGAATTAGTAATATGAAACCTGTATTTAATTATTCATATAGTAAATACAACTGTAGGTCTTCTGTATATTTGTCTCTATTTTGTATAAATAACACTAGTACTTTGGAGTTCCCTCCTAGCAATAATAATTATGTTAATACAATAAATAATGTTTCTTCAGATAATAAACCTAACAGTATGTGAACTGTTGGGATCAATATCAGTGCTCTTTAAATATCCAATGTCTGAGAAAGAATTTATTGTATAAGTATTCTGTTAAAAAAATGCCCAATACAGTACATTATTATGTAGGTGAATTTAAATTCAAATTTAGATTGCATAATCATATACATTCCTATAATAACAAATGAAAAAATCTTAGCACTTCACTAGCTAAATTCATCTGGGATCTCAAATAGTGGAAGGTAGCTGTAATTTGTATTCTATGGAAGCACCAGAAATTCTCAGGTGCAAGTCTGGTCTAATTAATTAGCATTATAAATTATTGATCCATTGTTTTCACCAGTTCAATCGAACATTCTTAGAAATTTCATTTAGCTTACTTACTTGATTTGAATAGAGTTAATGATAGTGTTCTTATTTATTGTTAGTCCAGCTTTATCACAGGTGATTCTGTTTAAAATGTCCTCTACATCTTACTATTTCTTGCTTAAATTATTTCTTATATAACTAATCATTTATTTCTTAACTAACAAATTTATCTAGTTTCATCTGTAAATGATCCAATAATATCTAGCTATAATTCTTGTGGAAGTCTTTATTCTAGTTCCTTGTCTTTTCAAGTCTTTATCTTGATTTTCTCTTTATATTTCTCTTTTTCCTATTATTTAATACTTCTAAGAATATAGCAATAAACTATCTTCTTTGAACATTTCCATTTTATCCCTTTGTCTTCTTATCTCTCCACTAGTATATAAGAATGCAATAAGTCTTTCAGTTTCCCTGGGTCTATCAGCGTTTGTTGCCTTAGCTGTTTACAATACATTTAATGAATGGGAACTAGTAAGGCACTTTTGTCTTCATAGTCCCTCTACATGGGTGTTTCTCTGATAGTGCAACAACTTTGCTGTTTAATTTATTACTTGATCTTCTATGCCCTTCTCTCTCTCTCATATCTATTTAACCTAATTCAGCTATGTACATACCCCCGCTGGTAGTATTTTTATGGCACAGAGATTTATGTGAAGAGATGTTTGGCAGAACTTTTCATTTAATATTGCATGGAATTACATCATTTCTTTTTATTTATATTGCCCAGCATGTAAATTGATGTAACAATTCCACTAATTATCAAAACGATAGCAACTGATTGATAAATGTATATCATTATCTTCATGCACCAACCTAATAATCAATACATTTCTGTGGGTTTACAGTTTGTAGAGAACCGTTTTATTGGATTAACTGAACACTAATTCTAATTTTCCTTCCTATACATTTCGCATAGAGTACTGACTGAGGTACTTGCCAAGACTTCATAAATCCCTATCCTCTTACTATATACACACACACACACACACACACTCACACTCACTCACTCGCTTGCTCGTTTCAGTTCAGATGGGAAGCAACTATGGCGGTTTTTTTACTACTTGATTCTCATCCTGCTGTCATTCCTTAGATATTTTCCAAGTAGAAAACATTTCTTTTTTCATATTTTGGAGGAATATTGGTAGTGCAGAGTTAACAAATGAATTGTTGTCAATAAAATGTCAACAAACATCACCAGTTGTAGCCCAGTCACAAACAGTGATATCAGCATCTATAGCTGAGCTACAAATGATGGCATCACCATTAGCCATATTTCAGCATAGACTGTAAATACACACACGCATGCACACATGAATACACATTAATATACTGAAGCACCTATGGCAGTGAGCTGGCAGAATCGTTAGCACACTGGACAAAATGCTTAGCAGCATTTTGTCCATTTTTACGTTCTGAGTTCAAATTCCACTGAGGTCAACTTTACCTTTCATCCTTTTGATGTAATCGACTTACTCCAACCCTCGAACTTGCTAACCATGAAACCAATGTACTACAGAGCTTAAAGTTTGGCTCCAGTTACTTCATTTTATTTTTATACTTATTTACTTTCTGAAATGAATTTGAAAACTCATTCAATAACAGCATTTCTTCCTCTTAAACAGAAAATACTGAAACTAAAAAGCAAATCATTCTGCTTTCATTGCAGGAAGCTGAGCCCAAGTTAAAATATGAACGCTTGGTTAATGATTTAACTAAGATTCTCAACAAAGATGCTGCAAGTTGTATGGCAGTTCACTCCAAAGTAAGTTTGTTTTGCTTGTTTGTATGTTTTATTATTTTATAAATATTGATTGGTTTGTTTAAGATGGTTGATACCCTTCACTTTCATAGTCATTTTCAAATTCTAACTGAAGATACACTCTGGTTTCATTCTACAAGTCTAAACTGCAATTAGCTCTTTCAGGTTTAGACTATTTTCATGATGTCCTCCTCTACTTTCCCAGGTTGACTACCTGATCCATTTTAGTTTCCATGACCAGTTTATTTTTAGTGGTGTTGTATCACCAAAGACTGTGTTTTAGGATTTCTTTGTTTCACATTCCAAGTAATGAATTCGGATTGACAAATTGACCAATCACTGTTGATACCTTTCTCACCTCCAAATCCAACCTTTGTCCTATCCTTGCTACCTTTGATTCCATTTAATCATCTGATGACTGCTTAATCAACGCTCTTTATCTCACCTCACATGTTGAGGTTGGATAAAAAAAAAAAACTTTGCTCCTTAACGCTGGCACATCAAATCAGGGCTTAATCAATTCTATCCTGTTGACTACCATCATATTGCCCACACATCAAACATCTCAAAGATGGTGGAAACAGCTATAAACAACGACCTCCTTTATTACCTTCCCCTGCTTTCCATAATCAGTGGTCACTACTACAGCAGTTTTCCAAGAACCAGATCTACCTTTTCCTTTCTCTTTTGTCACTTATTAGTTTATTAGCAGAACTATTTGAGCATCAGACAAAATGCTTTGCAGTATTTGTTCTGGCTGGGTTCTGAAATTACATCCCGCTAGGATCACTTTTGCTTTTCATCCTTCCAGGATTAATAATTAAGTATCAATCTGGAGTGGCGAACTGGTGAAGATTTTAGAGCATGGAACTGAATGCATTGTAGTATTTGTTTCAGCTGTTTGCATTTTGAGTTGAAATACTACTGTTGGTTATTTGAGTAGTAGACTCAATTCATGGCCCACTTTAATTCCACAACTTGGTCCTTGGGTGTCTTTAGTTGTATTCACTCAGCTGCAAGCATTTGGGCCAGATCTCTGGTTTGATGATACCTTTTTCTTTTTTTTTTCCCCACCTGTCTGTGAGGTTCTAAAAAGGTTCATGGGGACTGTCTGTTCTCTTGATAAAATGATAAAAATTCTAAAAAAAAGTGTAAAAAAACCATACAGATGTGTCCTTTTGTAGTGGAATTTGGGAAAAACAAACTTGTTACCCTTTGTCTGGCATATAATGACTATATTTATTAAAGAAACATCATCAACATCATCGTTGTTTAACGTCCGCTTTCCATGCTAACATGGGTTGGACAATTTGACTGAGGGCTGGTGGACCAGTAGGCAACACCAGGCTCCAATCTGATTTGGCAGAGTTTCTACAGCTGGATGCCCTTCCTAACGCCAACCACAAAACTACATTCTTCACTACACCAGAACAACACACAACTTGAGCCTTTTATAGTCACTACAAACATGAGGCTACCCAAGCTCTGGTGATTTCACAATATAACATCACATGTTATATTACAGAAACTGAAGGACAAAGACTAGGGTGCCACTAATGATCAGAAAATACCTGAACCCTCAATAGTTATCCCCTTCCAAAGGCCACTTTGGGTTAATGCTCACATACCTGAAATTGTATTGATGACAAACAAACATCCTAGACATCATTTAATGATAGCTCTTCTGAAGTACCCAGTACACTCTGTAAAGTGGTTGGTATAGAAAGAGCATCCAGCTGTAAAAATTGTGGCAAAACTAAGGTACTGGAGCAAGAGGATTTCCACCAACCTGTAGTATCCCGTTAGACCATCCAAACCATTGATGTTTTACAAACTTGTCCAGTTCAAACCAGTATAACAAGACAGATGGAAGTTTCGTTCTTGTCACTTAGTTTGCAGAAATAACAGCTAAATCTTCCTCAAATTACATTCTACTGGCTCAAAAAAGGAAGGACACATTGTTCTAGGTATACAACTGTGCAATGATCATGACAAGAATACTTTTGATCAGAGATCTGCTCAGTTGTGACCAACTCAAGGTTAAACAACTGACAAACAGGTAGTAGTGGTGGCAACAGGGGGTGCTGGGTTTTTTCTTTCTTTTTATTAGCCTTGCACTATTTTGTTCAGATTATCTTTATCTTCAAATAAATTGCAATTTATTAGTTGTTAAACCAACTGTATTTTCTCTTTTTTTTTTTTTCTTATTTTTTACTTTCTTGCAGTTCTTGGCTCTTGGCACTCATAATGGTGCAATCCACATATTAGATCATGCCGGATACAACATCAAAGACATACAGGCGGTAAGTTGTTTATTTAATTCTTTATCACAAGGTCATGATTTCAGCATTTATCTTCCATTGGGTTCACAGCTGTATGAGCCTACACTAACTACCCAATTGTGGGACGGACCAGAGCAAGAACCAGATGAAGGTTGTTGTTGTGGATATGTCAATGTAATCTGAAACTGTGCATAAACTAACACAGGGTACCCCTTGGGGTTGTTACCATTTTGGAGATCCTTTCTTGTTGTTGTTTGGTTCTATATGTTCTTATTGTTATTTATTGATGTGTTTTCTTAATTGTTTTGGTGGCCTTGCCCTTTTATTCATCATAAATCCCCACCCCGTAGTTCTTGACTGTTGTTTCCTTTTGGAATTCATGTTTGTAGTTCAGTTGTGTGTGATGTTAAAACAGTCGAAAGGTTTGAGAACAGAGCCTTTCTTCCCAGATCAAGCCCTTATCAACTTTTTCAAGCACTTACTTGAAAAGGAAGATGAAGGAAGAGAGGGAGAGAGTAAATTTTATGAAAGGTGCAAGCATGGGTGTGTGGTTGGGTAGTTCTCTCTCAACCACATGGTTTCTGGTTCAATCTCATTGCACGGCCAATGAAACTGAACTTCTGTTATAGCCTCAGTCCAGCCAAAACCTTGGGAGTAAATTTATTAAACAAAAACCTAAAGAAGCTTGTTGTGTGTGAGTGTCCTGACCTCATGTAATGGTTGTAAGCAAGTGTCACTATCAAACAAGCAGTATCATTTATTACCAGTCTTCCACGAAAATATGTTTGGCCAAGGGGAAATATTAACTTACTCAGAAACAAAGAATTGGCAACAGGACGGGCATCTGGCCATCGAAAATTTGCTTCAATGAATCATGTCTGACCCATGCATGCATGGAAAAGTGGATGTTAAAACGAATATGATGTAGGTGAAATTGCTGTGACTAAATAGCCCTGCTCTATGCAACTATTAATTAATGACAAAAATCGGAATAAGTAATTGCTTTTGCCTATCAGGGTAGCCCAGGATTGGTGGGGGGTACTCCAAAACACTCTATGCTGCTGCCCCTCCTCTACTTTCTCATCACCCCTTAATTTGGCGATCCATTTTTGTGTTTATGTACTGTTGTTTTCCATTTACTATTATTATTTATTATTTCTGTGTCTTTATTGATTGGTTGATCTTGCTCATTGTAAATCTGTTACAATTGCTTGTTTATTTAAAAGTTATGTCTCCATGCACAATTAAAGCAGATACTCAGTTGCTGATGAAGTTCCCTCACAAGATTAAAACTAGTCTGGTTGATCCCGCTTTTTCTATATATGTATGTATGTATGTGTGCGTGTGTGTGTGTGTGTGTGTGTTTCTGTCTGTGTGTCTAACCACATAGCTATGCATGTGCAAGGTGTTTACATCTGTCTATCACTGACAGCATTGGCTAAAATTTATAGATATATTCTGTAGTACAGTATAGCATATATACATACATTTAAATATAAATAGGTGTATGTGTGTGTATAGAATCTGGTGGTCAGGAAAGTGAAATTCAACTAATTAGATGTGAGGTATTGGCTGCAATAACCATAGACAAATCTTGTCCCTTGGCATAATATAGTTTTGAACTTCACACCTGTACCTACACACACATACATGTATGTGTATGCATATATGTATGTATATACACACACACACACACACACACATTATGGGTGCATGTATGCATACACACGTTTGTATACATAATATTCATAGCTGCATGCACACAGACTGTGTATGTATGTATGTGTGTGTGTGCATGTGTGCCTATGAATGTATGTTAATGCATACATATCAACACAAGCACCCACATCTTGTTCAAACCTGTTTTATTCAGTATCACTATTATTGTACATGTAAGCATGGCTGGAAAATATTGCAATATATTGCAATAAAGAAGAGAATCATGTCTGCTTTTCAGATGGAAGTGTTTTGACCTTAAGCATGTATGAATCTCTTTCACCTGAATAAAGGCTACAGACACACACACACAAATGTATGTACATGTGTGTGTGTATGTATATATATATACATACATATATATATATATATATATATATATATATATATATATATGAACTGCTTATTCAGGATCACTTTGATGAATGGTAAGACACCCACACACACAAGCACACTCAAAGACATCTAATGGATCCAGAACTTCATTGAACTGGTTACTAAAAGTTGTATTGGCACTGGTAAATCAATCAATATCTAAAACGCAAAGTAATAAGAGAGAGAGAGAGAGGCAGAGACAGAGAGAGAAATTATTGCTCGAAATATTGAGATGTCTGACATATTGATGCTTTCAGAAAATCATTTTTCTGTCGTCTCTACCAACATCAAACATTACCACCACCACTGCCTTCATGAACCAACAAAAGAACCTTTGCAGGGTCATTTGAAAAATAGCAATCAAATTTTCCTCATCCTGGAAAATGCAGCCAAATCTTCCTCAAATCACATCCACATCATCATCATTTTCATCATAATGCCCACTTTTCCATACCTGCATGTTTGAACAGAATTCACTCAAGCAGATTTTCTACAGCTAGATACCATTCCTGTTGTCAGCCCTTGCCTGTTTCCAAGGAAGGTTATTCCTTGGAAACAGGCAAGGGCTGACAACAGGAATATAGAGGGTTTCCTGTAGGATTAACGGTAATGTAATGGTAGTATTATATAATATTTCCTCATTGCCAAGCATGTTTCTCACAGGAGATTGAAAAAAAAAAAATTGTTTGTTTACAAAACAATCAGTGTTGACATTTGTTTACAACTATCACAAGATGTCGAGAGAAAAGGGTCACTTCCCCTATCACATCGCATGCATGAATGCATACAAACAGACAAACTGACAGACAAACAAACTTCTTTCAGTTTTTGTCTACTAAATCCATTCATTAGGCTTTGATTGGCCAGGGGCTGCAATCAGACACATGCTTGAATACCAGATAATGTGGTCCCAGATTCCCTGGGATGGTCATATTTAGAGTGCCTTCGATTATACATCAGCTTGATCAAGGTAAGCCTTAAGTTAAAGGTAATGACTACCGTTACATTATCGTAAATCCTACAGGACACCCTCTATATGGTCACTTGACTTGCTAGAAATTGCAGGCAGATATCCTACATATAACACTATAGTCAATACCACCAACCATACTTGCCACTTGGCTGTTATTTTATTTTCTTACCCCTGGAGTGATGAAGAGCAAATTTGGCCTTGGCAGTGTTTGAACTCAGCCTGTAAAGGGCTGGAACAAATATCACATTACATATTGTCCAACATAGTAATTATTCTGCAAATCCGCCAGTGTGTTGATGCTACTTTCGGTAGTGGTGGTAGCGGTGACAACAGCATCATTATGACTTTCATTAATGTCCAAATGTCCATTTTCTATTGTCATAATGATACAATGTCTGATATTACATTTCTGTGCTCTGTGCTATGTCATGTCATCTGTAAGGTGGAGTATCTTTAATATCTTAGCTGGAAACGGTAGTTAATTGTTAGCTCAGCAGCATAGTTAGGTCAGATACATTCACCATGCCCGTACATACATCATTTCAATGGCTTAGTCAGAGGAGGAGGAAGTGGAACAGAGACTGACAGTGGGGAAAGGAAGAGGAAACTAAGAACTTTGGGTTATCATTGGATTGGAAACCAGGTTGAAATAATTGCAACTGTGCAGATTCTGCTAAAGACAGATAATAAACTGGTTAGTGGTACCAGGGATGGTTCTTCCTCCTCCTCTAGTGCTTTTGTTGTTGTTTAACTATATGGTTGAGTATGTCTCAATCTATCGGATCTGTAAATATACTTTAAATGAACCACTTTGACACAATATACCTGCAACAAGCATCCTTGCATAATTTGTATGTCAATAAATGTGCAGGCATGGCTGTGTGGTAAGAAGTTTGCTTCCCAACTTCATGGTTCCAGGTTCAGTCCCACTGCATGGCACCTGGGGCAAGTATCTTGTACAATAGCCTCAGACCTACCAAAACCTTGTGAGTGGATTTGGTAAATAGAAACTGAAAGAAGCCCATCATATATGCTTACCTGTAAATCTGTGTGTGTGTGTGTGTGTGTGTGTGTGTGTGTGTGTGTGTGTGTGTCTTTGTGTCTGAGTTTGTCCCCCACAACCACTTGACAACTAGTGTTGGTGTGTTTACATCTCCATAACTTAGCAGTTCAGCAAAAGAGACTAGTAGGATAATTACCAAACTTTAAAAAAAAGAATGAGTATTAGGGTTGATTCATTTGACTAAAATTCTTTAAGGCAGTGCCCCAGCATGGCCGTGACCTGACAACTAAAACAAGTAAAAATATAAATGCAGTTATGAATTTCTGACAGCAATGTATCAATTATTATTGAGTGTTGGATGGTATTAATGTCTGTAAAGCTACAGTGATTGGCTACAACACTTCAGGCATTCTCCCTTCACCAAAGTACAGGGAAGTTTATGTTTATATTAGGACATTAAATAAAACTAAAACATGTATGGCATAATTCCCATACTTTCAGAAACATTCAAAATATCGTTCGTCATTGACTATTTTGACATTACCTTATGTCAAAATAATTTCTGACCAACCAAAATGTTTCCTTTTGGGTAGACTGTTGGTGAAGCTCCTGCAAAGGGCTCCTGGGTCCTTGGCCTCAAGTAAGATTGCAAAATTGAAGAACCTATGAAAAATAAATATGTGATCATCATCATTGTCATCACTGTTTAACATTCCTTGTTTCCATGCTGGCATGGGTTTGGCAGTCTGATAGGAACTGTCAGGTGGCGAGCTGGCAGAAACGTTAGCACGTCGGGCGAAATGCTTAGCGGTATTTCATCTGCTGTTATGTTCTGAGTTCAAATTCCGCCAAGGTCAACTTTGCCTTTCATTCTTTCGGAGTCGATAAATTAAGTACCAGTTATACACTGGGGTCGATGTAATCGACTTAATCCCTTTGTCTGTCTTTGTTTGTCCCCTCTATGTTTAGCCCCTTGTGGGCAATAAAGAAATAAGGAAGTAATGAGCCAGAAGACTTTATAAGCTCCACTGTCTGCTTTGGTATGGTTTCTATGGCTGTATTCCCATCATGACATAGTTACTTTACAGCTTGTAATGGGTGCATTTTATGTGGCTCTATCACCAGCAAGATTACCAAGTAACTCACAAGACAAGTCCCTTCAACTGAGGTGGGAAAATATTGAGGAAAAGGATGAGAGGTTAGAGTATGATATAGGGACAGTAACAGGTGACCTTGAAGTAGAGGAGATACATGGCTACGCCAGCTGGAAAAGAGTTGGGGAGAGAAGCCAGAGGATCAAGCTGTGTTGGGATGTGATTTCAAGTTACAGGGAAGTAAATATAAGTGAACTGGCATTAGGAAGGGCATCCAACCCTAAAATCCATGGCAAATCAGATTGGAACCTGGAGCAGCTCTCCGGCTTAAAAATTCTAGCCAAACCATCTAACCCATGCCAGCATGGAAAGCAGATGTTAAATGATGATGATGATGATGGTACAGATAATTGAACAGAGTGAGTGAGCAGGTGTTTTTGTGAGAGTGCGACAGGAGAGTGAGTGATAGAAGGGAGGGGAGTGCAGTGAATGGTGAACACAGATATAGGCAGGGAATGTTAAGAAGATGAGTTGTGGGGGAGAGATTCATCAGGGACAAACAACATCTATAATTCTTTATTTGCATAAATAAGATTTGTCATGCAAGGTTTTTTTTTCAAGTCATAACTTCACCCAATTTTCTGGAGCTTTTTTAATGATTTGTTGAATCTAAAGTTTCTCCCAATCATGTTAAGTCATATGTAACTTCACTGAATTTTGGTTTCTGATAGTTTTTTTTTTTTTTTTTTTTTTTTTTTTTTTCGGTATATCTTTTCTCCTCACTTTTCATTTTGTTTACCACTTTTCTATCTTGATGTTGATATATACAACTTTCCTAACATTGTTTCAATGAAAATAAATGCAATTTTTACATTTTGCAAATTCTAGTTTGAGAGAAAAATTAGATTAGCTACAGATACAAAAGAATATTTTTTTCTTCTTGAGAAATGGACTCAATATGAGGAAACTGACTTTCACTTCATACTTCCATAGATTCAAATAGAGGGAAAAGATTTAATTAGTAAGAGAAGTATCAACAACAAGAAGAATGTTTTATTGCCAAAACATATTGTAAAAGTTAAAGACATTCCAAAAATGTGAATTATTTTCACTGCTTGTTATCCACTTTCCAAATATGTAAAATATAATTCTCCAGTCAGTATCCAGCTTGTTTGGTCTCTCTTTCAACTTTCATTATTACACTTATATCACATTTTGCTGGTCATATGAACTGAAGATGTTATGAAGTAGTTCAAATTTTTTCCACAAGTTGGTGGACAAGAGCAGCATAGAAACACTGCTGATGGTGTTACCCTAATTCCAAATATGTGCCATTTGTTGGAGTAGTCGTCTCCTGCCAGCTGGAAGGGGCTGAATCTATAATTCATAAAGCCATACAGACATAGATAAAAATTCACATTTATTTGTGTAGATATATGCATGTAGATATATTGTGTAGATATATGCTCATAGTTTTTTAGGGTTTTTTTTTTTTGTATGTTGAAAGGGTCTTTACCATATTTTATGTGTTATCTACCTTGTTTAAAAGTCAGGAAGTCATACAGGTCCATAGAAATTCACTTTTATTTGTGTAAATTAGCTTTTTAAAGTTCACTACATTAAATATATTAACACTAATAACTGGAAACTTGCAACTAATATACAGTTGCTGTTGTGTTGATCAAAGGCAGCTCTGGTATTTTCTTTAAATTGGACTGCTGCTACTGCTGCTGTTGTTGTTGTTGTCCTTCTTTTTCTTCATCTTTTTCCTCTGTTTCATTTTCCTCCTCCTCTTATCCCTAATTAAACAAATCTAGAATCAAAGATGATCCAGTTGTGTTCATCCCACATTTTATGGTCAAGCACTGTGTGTATAACTATGGGTATATTATTCAATAATTCGTTGTCTTTGATTTTCAAAGATAGTAGCATCTGATTTAGTAGCATCTGATTCAGCTAATATTTCTACTTGGGTGGGTAACCGCGTAGAAGCCCTCTTTGTGTTGGAATATTGCTGTCATTACTGCTGCTGTTATTGTTGTTGTTTGACCCCAGTCAGTTGTATTTCATCAGACCTGTGACATTTAAAAGATACCCTTAAGTCTAATACCTTGAAAATAACAACAGTGTCATTGATAGATAATGTCCTAATGAAGGATTGGGTGGTCATAGCTGGAGTATCTTTAACACAATGTGTGAATAAACAGTACGATAATCATGGTTGGGACATCTTTGTTCATAGGTTTACTCAGTCGGGGCTGACCTTGGGCTAAACAGCAATTATTTACAAGCTGATGGATCCAGCTAACAAACTGTGTGTGTCTTCTACATTGATCAATTAAACACAGCATCAGATCATCCATTCCACTACAACACGATGACTGTGCTTATGTGTGAGTGTGTGTGTGTGTGTGTATACATATATATATATATGTATATATATATATATAATTTAATCCTTACTCAATGCTTATAGAAGAAAACTAAATTTTTAAAGGGACCACAGAGAGATGAGTGAAATGGAGGACTGGTGGGGAGCTTCTGTTTCAGAACCCTTGGATTTTTTTTTTTTTTTCAGCTGTATAGTTCACGGTGTGAGAAATTAATTTATTCAGTATTCAGCTTAATGTGGATTATATAACAGCTTTATGATGGGATAAAAGGAAAGATCCTCGCTGTGGAATTTCAGCTGAGGTGCCATATTTAAGGAAATGTCATGGGCAACATGATCATGCATAAGCCATGTTGAGATTAGCAGTGTGAAGAGTTTGTGCCTTGGAGAGAGGCAGAAGTGTGGGGGAGGAAGGGGTTGTGTTTGCTTGTGATCTATGATAATGATGGTGGTTGTTATTGTTTTTGTTGTTGTTATTATTGCTATTAACATGGTAGGGAAAGCTATTCTAATTTATTGCTAAAGGTTGTGCGGAGTATTATTGGGATGGGAACGTATGGGTGACTGCACAGTGATGTTTATATGTATATATATCTGTGTGTGTGTGTGTATAGTGTATATATGCATGTATATAATTGATCATATATGTATATTCATATATATGCATGTATTTAATTTGTTATGCATATACATATATATGTGTGTGTATGTAATATGTATATATATATATATATATATATATATATATATATATATATATATATATATGATGTATTACAACAGTATATGTTGTGTAAGATATATATTTATGCATAATGTTGTGTGTTTAATGTATAAACGTGCGATATATGCATGTTTAAATGCATGTATATCAATATAAATATATCCCTGTATATGTATTGTCTATTTTATGTGTGTGTATATGTCTATATATATATGTATCCATATATATGTACGTACACACACACACATAGGCTGTGATTTATGCATAAAGATTTGTGTGTGCGTGTGTGTGCTCAAGCAATGCACACACATACACACACACACACACACACACACACACACATTTAATATATATACAGTTTTTAATCACAGGCATGTATATTATGTCATGATGATGATACATATGTACACACACACACACATATTTACACACAAAATATAGAATATAAAACAAAAGCATATACACACATCCATGTATGTACAAATACACACCCGCACATTTATAGACACACACACACACACACACACACACACACACACACACCTTAACTCTGGATATAAACATTGGAAATTGGAGGAGAAAAAATATTGTAAACTCCGATAAGAATCAGAATATGAATCTCTTGGTAACCAAGCAAAAATGCTAATGTCAATACATTACTCTCTGTGGCTTTTAAATTAGTCTCTGTCCTGGATGCTCACGTAAGCTATCAACCATTTTAATTGCAACTGCACACTGCACATACATGTTCCCCCACCTAAGCCCTTCCCAGTCTGTCCTGCTCCAACACCATGAACACACTGATGCTAAGGCTGAAAATATCTGCATTCATAGCCACCATTCCTAACAGTTCTTCCACCACCACCACCTTCAAACGATGCATCCCCGAGCCAGCTCTTTATCCTTTTTGAGGCCCTTCATTCTTTCCTTCTCTACACGGATCTACCCCAACTTTTAGCAACATACAAAAAGTGTGTTCAATTCCTACGACAGGTGACCTCTCTGACCTGTTAGTCAGCCATCAACCTATTGCCCTCACTTTCAATATTTCAAACATGATAGACACAATCATAGATAATGACCTCTCTCATCAATTTAAATCTCCTCCTTTTCACTTCTCCATGACCATCACCACAGATTCTATAAAACCCAGTTTACCTGAAACTTGAGCCCCCCCCCCCCCATGTCACACACCAGTATGTCTCTCTCTCACCTTCTAAGAACTTTGGCAAAAGCAGTATTATCTTTGATGACTAAAAAACCTTTGAGCCTGTCTAGTAGTCGTGATAATAATAATAATAATCATAACAATCTACATATATATGTAAAATCCTTTGTCTCTCTCTGTCTGGTCCCAATGCATTCTCAAACGGCTCAACCAAATCAAATCAAATTTTACATGGTAATACTATCAGACCCCGTGAATGTCAACATGTAATTTTTTTTGGATTGAAACAATGCAACATTGGCACTGGTTCCATATTACATGTCAAAACTCAAAGAATTAAAGTGAAAGAATAACATCTATCTTGTAATGTGATATAGTTTCACTGTTATACTTTTACTTTTAACCACGATGACGATGTCACATTTTGTATGTCTGTGAATGTATGTGTGTGAGTGCATGTGTGTATATGTCTCAGTGTGTGTGTCTTTCCACTGAAAGGATGAAAAGCAAAGTTGACCTTAATGGAATATGAACTCAGAACATAAAAAGAGATGGTTTGCTCGTAAGCAATTTCTCCCTTGTGCTAACGATTCTGCCAGTTTGCTGCTTTAATAATAACTGTTTCAAATTTTGGCACAAGGCCAGCAGTTTTGGAGAAGAAAGTAAGTCGATTACATCGACCCCAGTACTTGACTGGTACTTATTTTATTAACCCCAAAGGTAAAGTTGACCTTCATGGAATTTGAACTCAGAATGTGATGACAGACAAAATGCTGCTAAGCATTTTTCCCAGTGTGCTAACAGTTCTGCCAGCTCACCACCATAATAATAATAATAATAATAATAATAATAATCAATGCATGTGTATGTATGTATATATATATATATATTTGTATATACACTTGTGTGCTTATGTTGGATATGAAGCTGTCTTTATAAATAATACTATAAAAATTCCATGCATTCCAAGAACAGATTTCATTGTTGTTTTCATGTCAGGATCTCCATACACCATTTGCCATTTTCTGCTTTAAGCGAAATCCACAAAATGTTCCCTTCATCCTCCTCAATCTATTTCTCAGTCCCTGTCACACATCAACCTGTCCCTAGCCATCACCACCCCCAATCCAGACCATTAGGTATTAATCTCTTCTAATTTGAATTGATGTGTAGCTTGCCACAGTTTAAGCTGAGGAGGTAAATCCAATTTCAGATCCGGTGGCTGCAGTCTCAATTGTCATACCTTAATCATATTAATTTTCTTTTTATACCTACCACCGCCATGACTACTGCTGGCGGTGGTCATGGTGTTGTCATAAATACTTATATTGAAATAAGATGGATGGAATATTGTGCTGGAAAATTAGTTTCAGTCATTGTACTGTAGCCATGCTGGGACACTGCCTTTAAGAGTTTTAGTCGATCATATCAACCCCAATATTTTATTTGAGTCTGTTAATTATTCTGCCAGTTCGCCATCTTTTATGGTTTCTGATTTAGGCACAAGGCCAGCAATTTTGAAGGGGAGGGTATTAGTCAATACTATCAACTCCAGTACTTGGCTGATATTTTATTTTATCAACCCTAAAGAACAAAATGTAAAACAGATCTCAGCAGGATTTGACCACAGAACATACAGGTCTGTAATTGAATAACATAAGGTATTTTTGCCAGCACTCTCATAATTCTGATGATTCATATCCCTAATAATAATAATAATAATAATAATAATAATAATCCTTTCAACTATAGGTACAAGGCCTGAAATTTTGGAAGAGGTGGGGGGCTAGTTGATTACATCAACCTCAGTACTTGACTGGTACTTATTTTATTGACCCCAAAGGATGAAAGGCAAAGCCGACCTCAGCGGAATTTGAACTCAGAGTGTTAAGTTGAATGAAATGCTGCTAAGCATTTTGCCTGGTGTGCTAATGATTCTGCCAGCTCACCATCTTGGCAGCATTTGAACTCAGAACATAAAGCCAGATAAAATGCTTTTATGCTCTTTGTCTGATATGTTAACAATTCTACCAGCTTGCCACATGATAGTAGCTTCAAATTTTAGTCCAAGCCAGAAAATTTAGGGGAGAGGTTAAGTCAATTACATTGAGCACAATGCCTGACTGGTACTTTATTTTATCGACCCCAGAACGATGAAAGGCAAAGTTAGCCCTGGCAGAATTTAAACTCTGAACATAATGAGTTGAAAGAAATTCCGCTAAGCATTGTTTCTAACATGCTAACAATTCTGCCAGCTTGCTGTGGGGGTGGGGAAGTTAACTGCATTGTCTCCAGTACTTATTTTATCAACCCATAAAAGAGGAAAGGTAAAGTCAACCTTGGTGGCATTTGAACTCAGAATGCAACGCGTCAAAAGAAATGCCACTAATAATTTTCTCTAGTGTACCAATGATTCTGCCAGCTTGAGACCTTAATAATAATAATAATAATAATAATAATAATAATGGTTTCAAATTTTGCCGCAAGAGCAGCCATTTTAGGGGAGGAAATGAGACACTTGCATTGACTCCAGTGTTTCATTGGTACTTCATTTACTGACCCTGAAAGGATGAAAGACAAAGTCGACCTCAGTGGAATTTGAACTCAAAATGTAGCAATAAGCAAAATACCGCTAAGCATTTTGTCCAGCATGCTATCAATTCTGCCAACTCACTGCCTTTATAATAATAATAATAATAATTATAATAATATTAGTATTAATAAACAACCTGTTTAAAAATTATTGTTAAATTTATGTAACCCCTTAGTAATGGTTTGTGATGTTCTTGGATAAATTCTCTTTTTATTGAATGAAAGAAGAAAAAAATTTTAGATTACAAAAAAAAATCAATAAAAAAGGCAATATGTAAAAAAAAATGGTTTTTAATTTATTTGAGAAGCTTCAGACAAGAAGAAGGAAGTTCTTCTTTAATTGGAATGTCTTTCTCATGTTCGTGCTGTTGTTCTTGGTTTATCTTCAGTCTGGGAATGCTGAGAAATGGTTATTCTGTAGATTGTTGCTACTAATGATGAAATGGACATATTGGGCAACTGCCAACATTATCTCTCTCCCTTCCCTCCCCATTATTCTTTCTCTCTCCTAGACTTTTCTGTATATATATACACACACATATATGTGTACACACACACACTCATCTCAAACACAGATTATCTCTTTCTCTCCTCCCTTTATCTGTGTCTCCTTTCTTTTTTCTCTTCATATATGTATATATTTTATAAACTTATTCAGTCTTTATTTCTTTTATTCCTTCTACTTTACTCGCTTTCTCCATCTATTCTTTTTCTCTCTCTCTCTCTCTCTCTCTCTTCACACACAGACGTACATAGATACACGTAGATATGTATGCACATGTGCACACACATTTAGTGTAGTTTCAATTAATAAACCTTTTAATTTCATGTCAATTATTAAGAAATATTTTATATCCATTCCACAATTTCTTTCCAGAATCTTCTGAAATGCTCTAAATATTTTTTCTACCTGTCTAATTTTCCCACTCAACGTTTCATAGATTGATGTTTAATTGTTATTAATAACATCTCAAGTATCTAAAATGTCTTTACAAAGTCAACAGTCGACAGAGTATTCTAAGAGCTTTTCTCTTTTTTCTTTTTTATCTTTTCATTTTGACTTTTTCTCCCTTTTACTGATTGTCTCGTGTTGTCTAATTTCATTTCCATCATCTAAATGCAGTGTTGGCCTATACAGCCTAGAGACAAAATATGCATCGCTGATTTCCTCTTGCATTATCTCTGTGTCTGAGCTCTTTTCTCACTTCCATTGGGGAAAATGTTCAACTTAGCATAGTGATCTAATGAAACAGCCCCTAGTCTCACAGTGCTGTTGCTGTTTACAGTGGTGAACTAACCAACTCATGGTACCTCTATACGGTTAGTTGGACTGAGTTTATAGACAGTGATATATGTGTCTTGGCCACAGATGCAATACAATACTAGTGACTGACTACAAACCACTCACTCCCTGGTTGGTTAGCTGATATCCTTCTGACCTGGTCATCAGAGCTCTCACATTTTGTGAATTAGAATTAAAATGAATAAAAACATGATGGGATACAATAATTAGGAGGTCATGGTGCTGAACCTTCTGATCAGAGGTCATGAGTTCAAATTTTACTACAAGATACTCGACTTTGCTGCTTCTTCTTTATCAGTTTAACCTAACTGACTGGTAGCAAGTTTAATTCTTCTTTCACATTTGATCAATTAACTGAAAGAAAGGGATTCACTTCATCAAAATCCATCTGGCTTGCACTAAACATTTTAAAATATAGCAAAAATATTTTGGTTAAGTATTCATTTCTTGCTTAAAGAGAAAACCACATTTATAGGAGAGGGGGAAATAAGATTAAATGACATTCATACTTTTCCCTTCTGATTAGGTCTTTTCCATGAATCACAACTAAGTCATGGATGAGCCAACAAGGAAACCACTCTGTAGTGGATCATCATCGTCATCATCATCATTTAATGTCCGCTTTCCATGCTAGCATGGGTTAGACGATTTGACTGAGGACTGGTGAATCAGATGGCTACACCAGGCTCCAATCTGATTTGGCAGAGTTTCTACAGCTGGATGCCCTTCCTAACGCCAACCACTACGAGAGTGTAGTGGGTGCTTTTACGTGCCAATGCCAAAACATCTAAATAAGTAAAGGACACATCATACACTGTTGTCCTGCATATTTGAAAAGATGGAATGGTGAAGGTTGAAACCTACTTCATCATGGGCCTGCTCAACCAGGGCTAAACAACTAAATTGATGGTTTGTGTTTCAAAGAATTAACATCTTGTTTGTTTTTTTTTTATGGCAATGGCTACAGTTTATTCAAATATTGATTCTTCATATTAGTACTAGTCCACACAAATTTATAGGGGCGGATTGTAATCTATCAGGTCCTGTCTATAATGATCATTTATCTTAAGAGCCCTAATCAGAGGAAAAGCAAAATCAATTCTTGTCATGGGTTCAATGTGGAGCGCAAAAAGGACAGAACCGAATCCTGAAAGACATTTAGCCCAGTGCAGTGTTGTTGCTGTCATTCTTATGCTTTAATTCATTCAAGTATTAGGTACTTTATGACAACCTTTAACCCAATGAAGTATTGGTCAGAGCTTAATGGTTTATGGAATTTGTTAGATACAATGTACCAGTTCTTTAAAGTGTGAATTTATTTGTTAGATGCAATGTACCAGTTCTTTAAAGTGTGAATTTATTCCTGAATTATTATTACTAGTATTATAGATCTTAGGTCAGAATTTTATAGCACTGCTACTTAATATATTGATTCTGGGGTGAAGGAAGGACAAAGTTGAATCTTAGGGAGATTTTGAACATAGAAAGTTGTGGATGAAACTAAAATACTACAGACATTTTAATACTAAAATACTATAGACATTTTAGTCTGATTCTGTCTCGTTTCTGTCACGCTTGCAACTCTACTTTAATCAAAGTGGCTGAGACAATTAATTTCTTCTGACTAAATTAATTTGTGGCCATCACTATCATCAGGGCTTTTTAATACTGGTGTGGTTGATGTACATAAAACATTATCAGTAATATAGCAACTAGACTCTGCAGAATTAGTCTTCTTGGAAGCGGGAAAGGAGCAGAAATGGCAGAATGTCAACTAAATTCCTTGTATTTGTTAGTTTTATTCTTCTTAATTGTAATTTCAACAAGATCAGCTTTGTCTTCTAGCATTCTAGGTTCTATAAAATAGACACCAAGTGTAACTTAATATTGGTTGAATGTATCCCTTCTCTAGAACATCTAACCTTGCACCACAATATACATACATGCATGCATGATGGACTCTCCTGTCGAAGATGATGTATGAGCATTCAGTTTTTACTGAACGACCTGCACAAATGATTGTTTATAGTGATCAAATGTTCATACCACACATTAGCTCACTCCCTCCAAATCGATGTTGCTTGAACAGGTGCATGGTGTTCCATGCATCAGGTGTCAAAGTGATTGCAGATCAATGTGAGATGAGGTGTTTTGCTCAAGAACACAACACACCACCCAGTCTAGGAATTGAAACCATGATTTTGCATGCAACACCCTAACCACTGGGTCATGCATCCTCACTACATACATACATGCATGGACTGTGAGAAGCTACATACACTCAGGCGCTTTTCACTTTTTGCTGGAACCCACAGGTTTACTAGATTCTGGCTTTTGATAATTTCTTCCAGTATACCATTCTCCTCACTTCCAATCTTTGTTGTGCTACTTTTCTACCTTGTTATTGGTATGTACAACTTTTCTAAAATTGTTTCAATGAAAATAAATATAATTTTTAGCATTCAAATGGAAAATTAAGTTGGCTCATGATACAAAAGAAGAATTTTTTTCTTCTAGGAGAACAGACTCCATATGAGGAGACTGTTGCTTCATGTTCCATAGATTTTGTCTAGAGGGCAGGAATTTGATCCATTACAAAATTACTATTCAGAGGCATCTTATCTCAAACCAACATGGAAAATGTTTTACTGCCAAAGCATATATAAGTTCCAGAAATGTGAATTATTCTCATTGCTTGTCATCTGCTTTCTAAATAAGTTCAAAATAATTCTCCAAAAAATATTCTACTTCTTTGGTCTCTATATTTCTAGTTCTGTTGTTTTCGTCTTTGTTCACATTTTGCTGGTCATAAGAGCTGTTATAGAGTGTTTCAAATTTGCTCTGCATACTGGTGAACCAAAGAAGCATAGTAACACTCCAAGATTTACCCTGGCTACAAATATGTACCATTTGTGGGAGAAGAGGTAGTTGGGGAAGCCATGCAGACGGACACACACACACACACACACACACACACACAAATTCGCATTTATTAGTATAGATATATATTCAAATTTTTGAAGAGATATTCACTGGAGCAATAAACTGGTTCATAGCTCTGCTGTTGGCTAGTACTTCAATAGAATTCTTAAATAGCATTTTCTACAAAGAAACTGTATTGATTCTGACTTTGAAATAATCCAATTTTCTAAATATTTATAAGTTCTAACATGTTTAGTATTAATAATATTCAACTAGTTTTCATTGAAAAAGCGAATAGCAAGATAAAGGATCTTCATTTCTTCATTTTACTTTTTTCTCTCTGTTGTTGTTGTTATTATCATTATCATCTTTATTATTATTCTCATTATTATTATTATTGATGATTTTATTTTGGCAGTTATTATCTCTTAGTTATTGTATTATGTTCTCATGTCACTTTGTGTGTTTCAGTCTTCTTTTGTCTGGTTTCCCAGTCTGTGACAAGTCATTCTTAAAGCCAAAAAGCTCAAACACATATTCTCAATTGCAGCTGTTTTAACTGCCTCATCTTGTCCCTCTTTAAACTTGCATATATATATGTCCGAACTTACTGACCAAATCTCTCTTGTACACTTTTCAGAGAACAAGCACAAATATGCAAATTAAGCTATTTGCTACAGTGATAACATAATTTATGACTCCTTTATTTATTATAGATGAATATTCTATGTTGTTATTGATTAGGGAAGTAAACAGACTGTGTCTCCTCTGGGGAGCAGTCAACAAACCTGGAAACTCTCCCTTCTGTTTTTCTGCTCTTCAAATGCAAAGAAGGAATGTATTTATATTCATATATTTCTCTCACAGCTTGGCTTTCTAATATTTAAATTTATTTCTGTCCTTTTGATTTATGATCGGTTGTAGCATTATTCTCTCTCTCTCTCTCTCTCTCTCTCTCTCTCTCTCTCTCTCTCTCTCTCTCTCTCTCTCTCTCTCTCTCTCTCTCTCTCTGTATATTATAAGTGCAAGCAAAAAAAAAAACAAAAAACATGTGGTTGAGAATTTTGCATGTAACTATGTGATTCTGAGTTCAATTCTACAACACATCACTTTGGATAAGTTTCTTCTACTACAGCCTTAGATTGACTAATGCTTTGCAAGTGGAGTTTTATGTACAGAAACTGTGAAGAAGCCCATTGTGGGTGTGTGTATCATCACCATCATTTTACATCTGTTTTCCATGCTGGCATGGGTTGACTAGTTCACCACAGACTGAGTCAGTTCCCATTGGGAGCTCCTAACAAATATGAACTCTCTCTTTCTCTCTCTCTCACAACACACACATACACACATTCATTTGTTTGCATCCACTTTTCCGTGCTAGCATGGATTAAATGAATACATGATACTGAAGTATTGTTCTTATAATTGGAAGTCCTTCTTATCACTAACTTTTTAGCTCTTTCTCAACTAAGGGATTTTTTTTAATTATGCCCATTTTTAGAAGTCTAGAGCTGGGTGATGACTTGTTGAGAAGGGATAACAATGAAGTTTACCTTTTTGGAGCTTGAAGCTTTTTCATGTAAACTTTCACATAACCACTCCCCATACATACACACATATATGCATACATACACACATACACACATGCATGCATACATACATACATGCACATATGCATGCATACACACATACACACAAGACAACCTCAAGGATAAGAAGCCATAGCTGCTCATAATAATAATGTGAACTGATGGAATGTCCCAGTGAAAACCTCAATCAAATGTAAACTCAACAGACCTGACATAATGATTTGGGATAGAGAAGAGAAACTGTGTACCGTTGTGGAAATCAACTGCTCTGCAGATATTAACATAAAGCTTAAGATCAGCAAAAAAGAAAATATCTACACAGAACTATTGAGAAATTTTCAGTTACCCTATCCAGATTACAAGTTCAAGTTTATACTTGTAATTATTGGGGCACTGAGATATGTAACACTGCTTAAATACCAATCTTGAGAATCACAAACTCTGGGGGTTGCTCTGTGCTACAGTAGAAATCACTTCCCCTCAGTGCCCAAGGAAACTGAACACAAAACCATGTGATTGAGAAGTGGACCTCATAACCACATAGCTGTGAGTGCATTTTTGCACATGCAGGTATGGTATGTCTTTTATGTTCAAAATTAATTTAGACATTTCATATAGTATGATAAAATTTATGCCAAAATGAAATAAGTACCTGGTGGATATCATTAACTATAACCTCTGAAAGCAGTGTACCAGTATGACTGGAATGAATAGGAAAGAATCACACCATCTTATGTCCAATCTATGCCAGCATAGATAGATAGACAGGCACAGACAGACAGATAATACCTTGCATGTATACCCTGACACCTCATCATCATCATTGTTTCTCTCTTTCTATCTAGAGTAGTCATGTATTCCTTTTACAAAAGCCATTTACTCTCTATCATACTTCAACCTCTCAATGCCTGACATCAAGCCTTCTCCCTCAATATTATTCCCCCTCCACACACTCGGAGGAAGGGTCTTATCTTATGAGTTGTCTCACTGGTGCTCTTGGCATGAAAAAAGCACGCAGTATACTCTGTAAAATTATTGGTGTGAGGAAGGGCATCCAACCATAGAATCCATGCCAATGCAGACATTGGAGCTCAACACAGTTCTCAGTCCAAGCCTGCATCAAATATGGCTTTAAATGATGATGATGATAATTTAGAAACCAAGTCTAGCAAAAACTGGGGGTTTTTTTGCTTTGTTTTGTTTTTGTTTTTTTCCTAGAAAAAATCTGATTCAAGCAAGAAACCATGAGATGCCAGTCTACATGTTTGATCATTGTCACATGTGTATGTGTGTGTATTTGTTTGGATATGTACTTCTCCAAGAATCACTCACCTATGGGCAATGCCTTTGCTATTATTTTCTTTGTCAAAGGGTTATCTGCTGACTTTGCTTCTTCATAGATGTGTAGAATAAAATATCTCTTGCTTGGAAAACAGGTAACAATTTGCAACAGGAAGGACATCCGGCTGTAAAGCAATGTTTCAACAATATATTCATCCCACCCATACTAGCATTGAAAAATGACATAAAAATGAACATGCCTCGGATAAACAGACTGTTTTTGTAATACTGGAAATATTATGCACAAAAAGAAAAACAAAAAGACACGAGAGGGACAGGTTCTAACAAACAGTGTATTACTTTAATACCTAAAGGAACATTTTGGACATTAGTCCTTCAGCAGAAGAAATGCATAGAAGGAATGAAAAAGAGGGAAAGTTGTTAAGAAGGGAAAAAAGCAAGTAAATGAGTAATTCAGAAGAAAGGAGATGTTTACATATAAAGGAGTGTATCCATGCTTTAGATGGACATAAAACAGGGGAAGTGATGTGTGTGTGTTTTTTAGGTATGTGCATGTGTATAGAGGAGTACAAGTGCTGAATTATAGTGGCTTGGATTAGCAGGGGTATAAGGTGTTTATGTATGTGTGTATTCTGTTACTTGTTGCAAACATTTGACTGCGGCCATGCTGGAGCACTGCCTTTAGTCGAAAAGACTTATCCTTTGTAAGCCTAGTACTTATTCTGTTGGTCTTTTTTGCCAAACCACTAAGTGGAGGAACAAAAACAGACACACAAACATATACAAATATATATATATATATATATATATACACATATCATCATCCTCATTTAACGTCCGCTTTCCATGCTAGCATGGATTGGACGATTTGACTTGGGACTGGCGAACCAGATGGCTACACCAGACTCCAATCTGATCTGGCAGAGTTTCTACAGCTGGATGCCCTTCCTAACGCCAACCACTCCGAGAGTGTAGTGGGTGCTTTTTATGTGCCACCGGCATGAGGGCCAGTCAGGCGGTACTGGCAACGGCCACGCTCAAATGGAAGTGAGATGGTTCATCTTTGTTCGCTTAGTATTTGGGTTTATTTTTTGATTTAGTTGAATCTTGGTTGGGTTTTTTAAATTTTTTGTTGGTCAGTTATTTTTAGCGTTTTGACAGAAAAGGTCATTCTAAAATTGCTTTTTAACGTAAGCGTGCCCAAACAAATCGAATGCTTACATGGAGCAGGTTTTACAGCCACATGAACCAAACCGACCGGGTGAAACCGGGTTTAACTGCTAGTACATTTATAAAACTAAGAGTTTAATAAAATATAACTTGAAATCTCATTATTTTATTAAAACTGGGAGAAGAAAGTGAAATTTTTAAAATGTCACTTTAACTTTAATGACGTTTCTGTTGCTAAGTTCAAGAAGACTTAATTTATGGATGGGTTAAGGTGGGGGGTGGGGCAGATATGGCGTGTACACTTTAATGTTACATAGAAAGCATTCGAGTCATCAACCATTTTGTTTCTCTTCTGTGTTATTTAGTGCTGGAAACAATATTTCACATCAATACATTGGTGAGAAAATGGTTTGGAGTGCTTTTGCAAGTATTTTTTAAGAGCACCAAAATTTTCAGAAATGCAATTCCACACTTTTAGAAGTCATATTGTGAATGTTTATTCACAATTAATTCACATTTAGTTTCTTACAAATCAGTTCAACATGTAATGATTTTTTTTTTTTACTTCAAAATGAGATTGGAATGGAAGTCAATTAACGGCATTTTCAGATCTCTTAAATCCAACCATCCAAATGAATTTAACCCTTTTGTTATCATATTTCTGTTAGAATACATTACTTTGTTTCAATTAATTTTAAAATATAACGAAGAATTTTGTAAAACAACTTTGTCAATATTAAGCTGGGGTTTAGAACATTAACAGGAAATTTTGTTGGAAGGTTTTAAGTGAGATGACTTTAAAACAGGAAATTTGTATCATAGTACCACGGGTGGTCTCAGGCGGGTTGGTGTCAAAAGGATTCTAGATTCAGATCTTTAAAACTTGTTTCATCAGGATATTTTATAAATCATATTTATTTCCTATAACTCACTAAATTGCAAAATCTAGAAGAAAACTGCTCAGTAACAGCCCTTAGAAAACAAGCTACAGCTATCACTCACAAACAAGTATGACCTGGTAACATGTACCATATTGTTGTTAATTGTTTTAGGTGCCCATGTAGCTGTGAGCAGACATAGACATCCTCTCAGTCCTCATACTCTTTACTCAGCAGAACATTGAAGATGTAGTAGCTGGAGAGTGAGCAAAAGCTATACTAGCCCTGGACCACTACTAATTTTTAGTTGAATAGACTAAAGCAATGTAAAATGAAGTGTTTTGCTCAGGGAAATAATGTGTTGCTTGGTCCAGAATTGAACTCACAACCTTATGATCAGCAACTCAATACCCTAATCACTAGGTCACAGAAAGCTTCTATAAGTTAGTTTGTGTGTTGTTCAAGCTTTTAGTTTCTTCAAAAAATTTCTTCATCCTTGGGAAGTAATTGAAACTTTTACTTTCTAATTCACACTGAGCTATGTTGAGTTTACTTTGATCAAGTGAAACATCACATCAACAGATTTCCTAGACTTTGCAATTTAATATTAAGCTCATTCAAATTCAATGGAAGATTCCGGAAATCTCTGAAGTCTACCTGGAGATGAAAATTGTGTTCCATGCTTTGTTTATCTAAAAATAGTTTGATTTTACTTATACATTCAACAAACCATTCAAGTACTTGACATTTGACTCAACGATCTTACATTATTGTACATTAGTTAACTGTTGTAAATTGATTCAATTTCATTTGAAAGTAAATTTTCATTTATGCAAAGTCATAGCAGCTATTGAATTGACTATCTTTGCCGCAACTCTCATTGCATTATCAAAATATTTAAAGCTGGTTTTTGCATATATTATTTCCTGATGTATAATACAATGGAAAGAAACAAGGAGATGACCAATAGCCTCTGTAAATTACTCTATGAAGCCAACATTTTGGCATACTATATTAGAGGCACTGTCAATCACAAGCAAAACTGTTTTTGAGAAATCTATTTGTCTTTCAATAAACACTTAGAAAATACAATCACTAACGTCTTTCCCTGGCATATTTTGAAACAAATTCTCTGACTTAATTAATTCCTTATGAAAAACATCTCTGAAAATATGCAGTAATAACTAATCTAGCTGATGATCTAATATCAGTCAGTGGTCTTATCAAAACAAATAGAAAAAACAAAAATCACAAGTATCTGTTTCTTCAGTTTGATTTTCTGTCTTAGTGTTCATTTTCATAATTGCCTTTAATAGTATTTCTGTTCATTACTAACTTATTCACACACTTTACAATGATGCCCTTATTATGAAAGTTTTCAAACGTTTTAATAAGTATACCGTCACTTAATGATTTTCCATGAAGAACACAGCATCACATGTGTGATAAGGAGTTTGCTTCCCAACTGCGTTCAGTCTTACTATGTAGATCAGTCCTACTGTGTGGCATCTTGAGTGTCTTCTACTATAGCCCCAGTTTGACCAGAGCCTTGTGAGTTGATTTGGTAGGTAGAAACTGAAAGAAGCTCATAGTGTATGTCCTTTTGTTTGTTATGTTTGTCCTCAACCACCACTTGACAACCAGCATTTATGTCCCTGTAACTTAGCAGTTCAACATAAGTGATCAACAGAATAAGTATCAGGCTTCAAAACAAATAAGTACTGGGCTCAATTTGTTCAACTAAAACACTTCAAGGTGTTGCCCCAGCATGGTCGTAGTCAAAATGATTGAAACAAGTAAAAAAGATAGAAGACGTATAAAATAATAATAAAACTCCCTGCTACAAGAATTTTAGTAAGTTCTCTGATTAGGAGGGTTTTCATCTTAGCTTTTGAGATATATATTGCAGTTGAGAATCCCTTATACAAAATTCCTGGGACTAAAAGTGTGCAGGTTTATGATGCTTTGGGATTTCTGAGTATTTTCATATCTGCATCTATAAAATGGGACAGCTTGGGGATGGGACCCAAGTCTAAACACAATATCCATTTACATTTCAATATACAGCTTGTACATATGCCTTGAATGTAGAATTATATAGATCTTTAATTATCTTTTAAAACATACCTTCAGAAAGGTAAGATGTCAGTCTCCTCCTACAATGTCATGTTTTGATTAAAAGGTTACAGTACACCATTTGTATTTTATTTTTTTACGATACAGGCATTAGATTTTATGTGAAGTTTAAAAACAAAACATTGAACATGATTGCAGGTAAATAAAATGAATACTGAAAGAAGTCAGCCTTTTATTTTTAAATTAATGTACAAGTAATGATGCTTGTCATGTTACACTCATACATGGAAGTGAAATTCAGATCTCCTGTAAAAATAACATTTGTGTTTACTGTATGAAAAAAAAAACAAAAAAAAAACATGATGATCACTGCTTACAAACTCACATGTCATAACAGCACACAACAGCAGTACTTTGTGGAATTTTCCATTTGTGGCATGTTATGTCAGCATTCAAAAAACTTTCGGATTTTGGTGGTTTTGGGGTAAAAGATTTTCAATCATACTTACAATCCTCAAGGGTTTTGTTTTGGTTTTTTTTTTTGTAGGAACAAAATAGTACTTAATGTAAAAATCCTCTTTTACATTCTGACTTCTACTCACAACCTGCAGCTCACACAATATGCAAAGAACTTTATCACTCTCATCAATAACACTATATAGTTCAGTCCACCAATCTTGAGAATTTTTTTCCACTTCTTTCAGATAATTTGAATTTTTTATCTGCAATTAATGTCATTATCTTTGGGTTTAGAAAATAAAACTTTTTAAAATTGGAAAAAAATGCAAAAAAAGAACTTGCCTAAAAATCATGTGCTTGTCATATCATGTTAACCTATGTGAGCAGTCAATGAAGAATTGCTAATTTGTTAATTTGTAAGTGACTGTTAATTTCTGCAGCGTTGTAATGTAAAGTGTTGTATCATTAGCTATCACTAAAAAATACAATTTTTTTAAGGCTATGTTTAACTTTAAAATTTTTCTGTTAAATTTAGCAAGCCTTTTATAATATGACATTTCAGGGTAATTTATTTTTCAAATCTTTCATATGTCCCCAGAAAACCTGCAGCATGGCACTGTTGGCATGTATGTCATAGGTTTGCAATCATATATTTTGCTGTTGTTTCTAGCAGATCGAGCAACTGTGTTATACCTCTTCTCTTGGATTATTTAGTGACTTAGCCAAGCAGAGTATTGTTATGTTTTGTTACTTTTTCTATTGATATTTAGTAATGTAAAATAGTTCATCTGGTTATGATGCATAGAGAAGAATTACTCCTGCCAAAAACGTGTATAAATTATAAATTAACTAACTAAAATTTAGATCAATATCTAAAAAAGATGTTAGAGATCACATAATAATTACTTCTTATAGTTGCAGTTTCTGGTTTCATCAGTATTCTATAGGAAGCTATGTCCTTTCAAGTTGATTGGCCACACTACATGGAGGTAAAAATGTATTATGAAAATATCTCACAGCTTTTAATAGCCAGTTGAGTCATCACTGAATGCCTTGTGTTCATGCCTTTAGACTATTGATTATGATTGGTAATGGACAAGTATCGGAAGTGAAGGGAAACTTGTATGGATCTAACTTGACCCTGCCTGAGATTTAAAATCAAATCCACCCGTTTGTTGCTTGTCAAAACAAGCACTGGTGGTGGTGAGGGGGAATCCTCTCCGCACTAGATGATTGATGAGGAAACACTCAACACCCTAGGACCTGTGCTGGTCAGTCGTTTGTTTAGGGTCTGACCTACATTACTGACCATAGTCTATATAACAGAACAGTTTCTATCTCTTCCTCTTTTCTGTCAGCTATGACCAAGGAGCAACACACTCTTTTGTGTCAGCCATGACCAAGAGCAGCACTTTGCTCGGCCACAAGAAAGACGATGCCACCTTTATCTTTGCTTCCTTTCTAGTTGGCTCCGTGCATTCTTTACTCTTTCTCTCTCCACTGAGAGCAACTTCTACACTATCAACTACTAACCAGCGAGCCAACCCTGTTGTCACTATCACTAGCATTGCTATTTTAACTCCCTGTTAGGCAAACAAATAAATATATGTAAATAATATTTCTTCCTTCATAGTGTTGATTCTTCAATGTTCACTGTTTGCTCCGATTCTACATGCTACATTCAGTAGTGGGCTACATCATATCGACATGATATGGCACATCACATTTAGCCTGCTACAAACTATTTAACTGAGAACTGAACCTGGGTTCTAGACTCAAGCTCATTTGTATATCGCCACTCAACAGCACTTGCATTACATGTATGTATGTCTGTGTGTGTGTTTGTACATATGTTTGTATTCTGTGTACATTTGTGTATCTAGCAGGAATTATCAGTTGTAGAGGGATATCTGCTTAAATAACTTAGAATAAACAAATTGCTGGGAGAGCTTCTATGTATTAGCTCAACCTGCTAGATTTAGTAACCAAATCATCTCCTTCAAACTTACTTTTTTCACAGTAAGATAATCCTAGATATATTATTATGTATGAAATAAATATCAGCAGAATGGATATATTGTAGGAATGTTTTAGATACTGGGTCTACTTGATCAGGTTCTGAGTCAATACTAAATAACAACAATTTTGAACAACAGCTCGGCATCAGTCTCTTTTAAAACACACTAGTTTTTTAGGGACACCAATACATCTGTCTATGTCAATAAGATGAAATTCTGCTGAGCTTAAATATCAACTAAGCAGTACATTTAACTTCACATAGACATTGTGTGGACTCCAACATTTGTCACTTTACTAGCTTAATGTAGCAGCAAAATCTCCTGTTGAACAGTAAGTTATCTTTTTACAATCGCCAAACTAGAGATCCACATAGACACTATGTACAAGTGAAATGGTCAATTTCATTATCTCATAGTGCTGGGTTTCTGTGTCAGTTGCTGGCACTTGAACTTCTTGGAAAAGAGATATAACACCATTTCAGAGACTGAGCTTACATTTTCAGCTCATAAAGATACACCCACCTTTCCAGTTGACCAGAGCATACTTCTTCCCTTCTATTCTTCAAATTAGATGCCAACTGCTGAGGTGCTCATTTTGCATACACTATCCAATATTTTCTGTAGTGTATTGTGACCACAGCCAATTTGTGCTGCAAACTCACAAATTGTGATTTGTTTGTCCGCATTAATTCATTCATTCCCTCACTGGTGATTTATGTCAGCAGTCTTCCATTATGTGGTTTGTCACCAATGCTGGTTTCCTCTTTTCTCAGCTTAACCATCTGTACAAGTTATTTATATTGTCATCTCCATAAATAACTTGTAGCTGTCTGTGAAAACCAGACATTCTGCACCCCTCTTTTGTCAAGAACTCATAATGGTACATTGCTTCTGCTTGGAACCTGCTGTTTGCCTACAATAAGGTGGTACAGACAGAAGAGTTTCTATCGAGGAAGAGTTATTTTTCCAACATGTGCAATTGGAATGATTTGTGGCAGTGATAAAAATGCTGTCCACTTTTATAGTACTTTCAATACAATCCTCATATGTGTGTGTGTGTGCATGTGGTGTATACATGTGTGTATACACGCACACACACACACACATACGACTACATTATCCAATGTATTCTTACCTTTTTTTTTTAAGACATTAGGTTTTGATTTGAAGGTGATTTGGCTGCTATTCCTAACAGATGAAAAGACTATGTAGAGCCTCCCTATTAGAACTCTTGGCACATATGGTTTGGACAAGCAAGTGAGTACTGTTAGGATAAATAAAAACAAATTACAGTCGGCCAATTCTCTTAATAACAACTGTCTTAACAGAAAATCAACTTAATAGTTTAGTGCCAAGCCAGTTATCAGGAAGGGCAGTGAACCATAGCTGAAGAATGTCAACAGTAACAATAGCAACAACAATATGGAAATGGTTCAAACAAGCCTGTCTTCTCAAACTCATAAAAGCATGGAGAAGGAAAATGGACACAGGTTATAAAGCTTACTTTATAATCAGCTTTCAAGAAAAACTGCATCTCTTTTGAATATAATCTATTTAGGCATTATTTTGAAAGAAATTGTTGTTGTTGTGTCTGTGGTTACTGTAGTTATTGTTATCTCTGTGGTTAGTAAGCGGAGTGATAAAGAAAGGACATTGAAATAAGTTATCAGCATGAAATTTACTTATAGTTTGCTATACAATTTTCACTTCTCTTTTGTTTTGTTCAGGAGAGGGGGATTGTTTTCGTTGTCTCTTGTAATTTTTTTCTTCTTTCTTTCTTTTTTTTTTTTTATCTTAGTTGTAGTGTTGTTGCAGTTGTAGCTATAGTAGTACTATCAGTTAAAGAAACTACCAACAACATGGGATTTCTATTTCTTAGTCGTGTAATAGGATTACTAAACATTGGAGATTGTGAGGGAGGTTTCAAGTTTAAAAACTTATGTTCAAATTTTAAGCCATCTACATACAAGCTGTGTATGTATGTATGTATGTATGTATGTATGTACGTATGTATGTAGGTAGGTAGGAAGGTAGGTAGGTAGGTTGGTAGGTAGGTAGGTCATATGTTTGCATATGTATTTACTCAGATAAGTATATAAATCATAAAAATGTTAGACACAAATACACATGCATATATACATATATATATTTATATGCATGTATGTATACATATGTATGTATATGTATATATATTATGTGTGTATATATATATATATGTATATGTATATGTGTATGTATATATGCGTATATATATATGTGTGTGTGTGTATATATATGCGTGTATATATATATATATATATATATATATATATATGCGTGTATATATATATGTGTGTGTATATATATGTATATGTATGTATACATAGTTATATGTATGTATTCCTGTATATGTATGTATACATATATATATATGTAAGTATATATGTATGTGTATATGTATGTATATATGTATGTGTATATATTTGTGTATGTATATATATGTGTGTGTGTGTATATATGTATACATACATACATAGAAGCTGTGTTTACATCCAAGTTGAGGAGGGTCTTTTTAATATTTTTACACCTAATGCCCAATGTCTTAACCCTTTCATATTCAACCAGCCTAGTATCACCTATCCTCACAGAATAACCATAGTGCTTGAGACTGCATGCTTTTACCTATTCATATTTAAATCAAAATATTGACATGAATATCTATTACTGTATTAGTGATGTAGTTTCACATGATAAACACTTGTTCCACTCAAGACATCATATCTAAACACAAATATTGTGTTTTCCGAATTTGGAGGAATATTTTTTTTCCCCTGATCCTTTCCTTTTTCTTGTTCCCTCATTTCTATTGCATATAGCCTTTTTTTTTAAACAAAAATTGTTTAAAATTATATGGATGTCAAATTTAGTAATGACCACTCTGAGTTTGAATGATGTATGAAGACGCCAACTAAAATGCTACTTTAAGCATAAGACTTTATGGACTTTAAACTGGATACTTCAAACAATATTGGACAGCAGTAGTGATGGTAATGAAAGCAATGATTTGAAAGAGAATAGTGAAAGGGAATTTTTTGTTTTTTTTCAATATTTCTTGTCCAAAATTTTCAGAATGAATCAGACCCAGTCATTATCTTGACTTGAAACCCATTGATTATTTATTAACTTCCATTTATTTGAATTGAAATGTCCCACATAATAATGGTTGAATCTAACCACCATGTAAAAGGTAAACAGAGTGGAGTGGAAAAAGGATAGCCTGGACCAAATTAGTGTATTTTTGCCATAAATGTAATAATCAGCATTTAGTAAGTGATATGAATATATATTGGCTAGTAGTTCATGTTATTCGATCATATTTAGCCCTTTGTTACTCAGACTACTCAGCCAAATGTATTACTAACATCATTTTGAATTAATTACGAATTATTTTGTAGCCTTGAGATTTTGATGATGTGATTGTTTATTTTTAGAATGACATTGTAATGTAGGTGTGAAAGGCTGGATATGGCCAGCTTGAACTTAAAACAGGTAGAATATTAATATTTCAGCTAGATATGGCCTATTCAAATGTTAAAGAGTTTAACTTTACATTACATATTTTACCTGTACTTAGTTATGAAACAAATTCCCTAATACATTTATAGAATTTGGGTGTTTTGTTATATTTCAAACAATATTATTAGTCAATAAAAAAAGGTATAGTTATTTTATAAAGCCACTTTTATTTCACAATTACTTGAGAATTTAATTAAAACACATAGAGATGTACTTTAGTGAGAAATATCATAATGAACAGTCACTTTTACAGTCAACGTTGAAATTTTTGCAGTTAACCAGTGCTCTCTCTCTCTCTTTCTCCCCCTAACCTTCCAACTTTTTTATATCTCTCTACTTTCCTTCTCAAGTTGTATAGGACATCATTTTCCATTAGTGTTACTTCCACACATCTTGTCTTAATGCTGTCTCATAGCTGTAACGCCTTTATTTGTATGTCATTTTTACATATGTACCAACTAACTGTGTCATTTGTTTTTTCTCACCATCCTTTACATTTACTCACTTATTCATAGCAGCATTTTGTTGTCGACACCACCAAAACGAACAATCTTACACAAAAGGTACTAAATTATTATGATCTTTGGACAAAAACTGATGAGGGAAGAACATGTCCACTGCTTCTGTGTGAATCTTCTATGTGTTCCTTTGTTATCCATCTTTGCAATTTTTAATCTTATATGTGTGTGTGTGTGTATATATATATATATATATATAACTTGTTGAATGCAAAGATGATAAGTAGGTGACATTTTAGTGTTTCCCCTTACTTAAATGATTTTGAGTCAATCATAGACCAGAAATTTGGTGGCCATTTAAGACAAAACTCAAATGTGTGTTCTCTTTCCTTGCTCTAGGCAATTGACTGGCATGAATAAGCTGTTTTACCTCTCTCCCTCTCTCTCTCTCCTCATCCTCCTCCTCTCTCAGCCAGCATTAACTCTTTGTTTTAATAGAACAGATTTGGCTACCTCAAATCATGAGACATTTGGCTGAATTGAAAATTATTTGCCAATTGTTATTTCTACCACTTTAAAAATATGTGCGATCTGCTTTTTCTTTTTATTCTTCGCCTTATCTGCTTCAACACATATTTAACTTTACAAACAAGAAAATACATATGAATATTTTTTCCAACACATTACTCAATTGATTTTATACCTTTGTCCATACATTTTCCATAATACTTTTTCTACTACATAAATGATCTAATTGGCTAATGTATGTAAATTCACACAGCACATTGTGTGTGCCCAAATTTTTTATCAATGTTATATAATGAAACTTTTTTTCAGTATATTAATGTTGTATTTTTTAACCCACATTCACTAAGTATGTGCTATCTAACTATTATTGAATTATTGTGCCAACAAGACCAGTAGAGGTCTGTTTTTCTGTTGGTGTGTAGAAAATAAGGGAAAAATTATATATTATTCTTGCTATCTCTATAACCATTCCTTTTAACTTTCAATACACTCATATATGTCCTATTTGCAGATATTCTTCCTGCTTATTATTAAATAGTAAGACATGTATATAGCGTGTTGAAGTTCTTCCTTTTTTTTTTCTTTTGTGCCTCTCTGTGAGTGTTTGTGTGTGTGTCATCATCATCATTTAATGCTTTTTTTTTCTTTTCCATGTTGAAATGGATTGGATGGGTTTGATCTGAACAGATGAGCCAAAGTGCTGTGTCAAGTTCTTATGTCTACTTTGGCATGGTTTCTACAACTGGATGCCCTGCATAATGCTGACCATTTCACAAAGTGTAATGGGTGTTTTCTTGTGACATTAGCACTGATGAAGTCTCCAAGTACTTGCAAGACAAGAATTGGGTATAGAGTTGAGTGATAAGATACAAGGGTGTGACTGTTTCTGAGTTTAACTTCATGCAACTTTTAAGTTGATGTATGCTTTATGCGTGGAATTTGATTGATGGAAACTGCGTGGAAACTTGTTATATACATGTGTGTGCATATGTTTGTGAGTGAGAGAGTGTGAGTGCATGTGTTCATGTTTGCTTGTGTACATGTATATCTTTCACCAATGCTTATCAACCAAAAATTTAAGCATCATTGGGGTAACTGAAAACTGATGATCTACTCCCCCCCCCCACCAAAAAAGAAAAAAATTCTACCATGCAGTATTTATTCCAACCTATTAGACAATCCCGTCTCTGTTAACCACCATAATTTTTGTGAACTTGTGATTGGTTCATTGGAAACCTATAACCAATGAGTCTATTATTCACCTTTTGCAATATAAGATGGGATAAAAAGAAAAACAGGCATGCCAGCATAGAAGAGGGACAGACGATGGTGATAATAATATGTTTGTGTGTTTTTGTATATTGCTATAAATATGCTTTGTTAAAATGATTGTTAAATACATCAATATGGTTTGTAAATAGCTGATGGCATCTACTGCCGCATCTGCCTGACCTCTCCTTCTTGACCTTTTTTATTTGTTCTCTATTTTACAGCACAATAACACTGTAAACCAAATCAGTATTGATGATAGTGGGGACTACATTGCCAGCTGTTCTGATGATGGACATGTAAGTATCTGTATCTTTCTATATACGAACCCATACCCTACTGAATCTCACGCACTCTGTAATAAGTTTACAGCTCAGTGATCTAAGGCTAAGATGTACTGCATGTACTGATCTCTGTCTGATTTGTTACCTCTTTCACTGTACTGTATTTATTCTCTTACTCCACTATGTTACTGCTCTTACTTCACTGTGTCACCTCTCTCACTTCATCACTCTGTTGTGTTGCTTCTCTGAGGCTAAAGAGTCACCTGCAACACTTTTTGAGTTAATTATAACCCTTCCACCTCTGTGACTGTGTAGAACTGTGCTGAGACCTTTCACCCTCAATATAATCTCTCTCTCTCTCTCTCCCTTCAGGGACACGGTGTTCACCAATGCTCTTACATCATTTAGTTTTCTCAATAGAATCATTTACTGCACTCACCATTCACGCTCACCATTTACCCACCTCTTGCTAGCCATCACTCTCTCAACCCTATCCTCTCCACTGCTGGTGCCATGAAAAATGTACTCAGTACATAGTGTAATGCAGTTGGTGTTAAGAAAGAAATCTAGTCATAGAAGTCAAGCCAAAATTGAAACTTATGAATGAGATGTGGTTCTTCAACCACTCTGGGAAACCAGCAATGATCTGTCCATCCCATGCCACCATTGAGAGCAGGCATAAAATCATGAAAATGCTGCTGCTACTGCCAAAACTGGTTGTACTGACAGGCAGTTTATAATTCCAAGCATTGTGTTATTTCATTTTGTCAGTGCTGTTTAGGATTTTGTATTGTAATTCCATTCACATCTACAATCTGTTTATAAATATCAATCAACCCAATACTTGTGCTTTGTTTCTATGATGCCAGAAGGGTGAAAAGCAAAGTTGACCTGTGCAGGATTTGAACTCACAATGTAAAGAAAGGGCTGTAACTGTATAATGCAAGTCATTTGTCCAATGTGTTAATGATTCTGGTAATTTACATTTTAAGATTTGGCCTTGTCAAAAGATGAAAGTCAATACCAGTGACCTTTTGAAGAGCCTATGAGGTGGAGGAGGAATTGTGGTTGTGAGGTTGGTGGGGAGGGGTAAAAGAATAAGGAAGAACCCATGACAAGTATTGTTAGAGTAAACTTGGAGATAAAAGGCTTCCCAGTGATGACTGTCATGTCCTTTTTCCTCGTCAGTATTATCTCCATTTTTAAGAAACTACAGTGTAATCTGAGTGAAATTTGGTTGTTATTTCTAGCGTCTAGAATAACAACATAGAAACTCTTTCATTTATTACTGTAGCAGAAAGTAGTGTCAAGTAACAGAGTTATCTCCAGACCAGAGACTTGGACTGAATTCTAGCAGCAGACTGGACTCTAAGGACATCTAAGGGGTCTGGTGGCAGGGTTAAACTAATTTGCAATCTGCATCTTATTTTAACCTCTATTTCTCCAGTATAACTGCTTTTCACTCACCTTATTTTCACATCTAGGATTATTTAATTATTCCTTTTTCTTTTATATGTGTGTGCTTGTGTGTGTGTGTGCATGCGTGTGCACTATTATTATTCATATTAATATCATTATTATTATGCACTTTTCCACCATCTTGTTATTGTTATTATTGCCATTGGTATTATTATTATTATTATTATCAGCAGCAGCATCATCATCATCGTTCTAAATGTTCTTTTCAAGTTATTTCTAGTATGTCAATCGAGAACAACATTTTCAGCTTAATCTAATAAATGATATTTAGTTTTGAAAAAGTGAGGGACAAACACTTAAAAATACAAAATATGACTGAGTAATTTTATATGCATAAATTTACATGCGAGTGTGTGTGCATATATATATACACACACACACTATATATATATATATATATATACACTCTTTTATTTGTTTCAGTCTTTTGACTGTGACCATGCTGGAGCACCACCTTTTAGTCGAGCAAATCGACCCCAGGACTTATTCTTTGAATGCCTAGTACTTATTCTATCGGTCTCTTTTGCTGAACCGCTAAGTTACAGGGACATAAACACACCAGCATCAGTTGTCAAGCGATGATGGGGGGACAAACACAGACACACAAACACACATACATATATATATATATATATATATATACATATATACGACGGGTTTCTTTCAGTTTCCGTCTACCAAATCTACTCAAGGCTTTGGTCGGCCCGAGGCTACACACACGCACACATATACACACAAATGCACACACACATGCATACACACTATATATCAACATTATTATCATCATCATTATTAAGTCTGTTTTCAATACTGGTATGGGTTGTATGGTTCACCAGAGTCGAACAAACCAGAGGACAACACACATATAGATGTGCGTTTGTGTAAATGCACATACTTTGCCATCATCATGATGTTATGTCTGATTTTCAACACAGATATGGGTTGTATGTGTCTTACAGTTTCCATTATCTTGTACATACAAAAACAGCGAAAACTATCCAACTTTGTTCTTGTATCTATCTTACAGCATAAACACTAGAGTGGTTATTATCCTTTGAGGAGTACTCACGAATACTCTCTATTTTGTCTCAGCTCTCATTCTGAGTTACTGCCATCCTGGACGGTGTGTGGTGTGTCTTGCAGAGTTCATTTTGATACAGCTGTGAAACACTTCCAATCTCCAATTACTGTACAGAGTTTACAAGGTGTATTTTATTATACCACATGTGCTAAAGTGGTTGTCCCATGTGCAAAGGACTAAAGTGTCCCTTATACCATGAGTTGGTCTTCAAAATGAGATGAATGGGCACAATTGTTTGGATGCTGACAATTTGGTATGGCTGACTGGACATCAAACATATTTCAGGGACAGAGTAGTTCTTGGCACTAGAGGTGCGCACACACACACACACACACACACACACACACATGTGTGCTTCGAATTATATATATATATACAGAGAGAGAGAGAGAGAGAATGAGAGACATTACAATTCATTAATTGAACACAATTTACAAAAACACTTTCCCACTTTTCATACACATGAAGAGAAATATAACTCACACACATAAACAGAGTGAAGGCGAGAGAGAGAGAACAAAAGAAATATTAAAACATCTGATGTCAAATAAGTCAGCATCACATCAACAGCATCAAATAGGCGGAGGCCAAAACGGCTGTGCCAAAAACCAGGTTTCACAGAAAGGATGACAGCACCACGACTCCCTGCGGTTTGCTGTATTTGAGAAGAAACATCAGGCTAAGTAGAATCAAGGTTGTCCTTACATACATGCGTGTCTCATGCATCCCTCTTCAGCTGAGCATTTCTAATCTTCTGGACTTGTAGGTGCTGGTGCCACATAAACACACTCTTACCAGTGCTCTGTAAAAGCACCCAGTACTCTCTGTAAAGTGGCTGGTGTTAGGAAGGGCATCTAGTCATAGAAACCATGCCAAAACAGACTTGGAGCCCAGACAGCTCTTCAGCTGTCCAGTACGTCCAGTATGGAAAATGGACATTAAATGATGATGATGATGATTCTTGTGTGGAGTTACTGTGCTTCTAAAAAGGTTGCCTTTGATGGAGCATATAGAGTCCATATCTCATGCATCCATTCCATGTTTGGCATGGTTTCTGTGGCTATGTAACCTAAATGCACATGCAAATACATTCATTATGTATCTGTGTTGTCCCCTGTTATATATGTGGTTGTGCTATATATGCATTTGTCCTTTGTTACACACATTTCGGGGTTATATATGCATATATATATGCCTTGTATATGTGTGTTCTATATGATATTTGTGTGTGTTTGTTCTGTATTATATATGCATGTCTGTACATGCGTGCACATGTGTGTGTGTGTGTGTGTGTATATATGCTCATATGTGTACATTCACATATATATGTGTATGCACCTCTCCCTGCCACCTTACCCATATATGTAATCAAATAAAGAAGCGACTGGAAATATTATTGTCTAGGGAGACTTTTCAGTAATTGAAATTAAATTTGTTGTGAGGTGCAGCAAACACAAAAGCTATAATTAGAAACAAATGTTTACTATATTATTTTCTTTCATTGTGGTTTTTGTTGTTTTGTTATTTTCATTGCTGCTATTGTTACTGCTGCTGCTGCTTTTACAGGTAGATTCAATATCACAAATCTTCAACAACACACACACACACACACACACACACACACATGTGTGCACATGCCCACACCTACACACAAATACACAAATCAAATATTAATATCACGTCTGTCAATATATGTGGAAGCAAATGCCATGATATGTACGCTATGTGATGGAGAAAGAAGGCACGTCGTAAAGTTTGATCCGGGGATATTGGGCAGTGTGGGGTGGGTTAGCCATTTCTTTAGATTTTTTCATTTGTGTTCTTTTTTTTTTTTTTGTTTTGTTTTGTTTTATTTTGTTTTGTTTTACAGTAGAAAGATTGGCAATAGAAATAGGTGGAAATTATAAATAGAAGTTGTGCCGATATTCACAAATCTTGTGTTTGCATAAATGTAATTGTTGTTTGTTGAGGCTTGAAATATTGATTTTTGTTCTTCCAAGGAGTAAAGAGCCACAGGTTTATAAGAGAGTTAAAGGATATTATATTATCTGGTGTTAATGTCTGTAGGTGAATGCCCATTCTCTTTGGCATCTGTATGTGATAAATCTCTTGTTGCACAGTCCCTCAATGGTCCGCTGTCATAGTAAGCAGAGGTCATCATCATCGCAATTTTAATGTCCATTTTTCCATGCATGCATGGTTCAAACAGAAGTTACTGAGGCAGATTTTCTATGGCCACATGTCTTTCCTGTTGCCAACCCTCACCTGTTTACAAGCAAGGTAATATTTCCCCATGACAAGACATGTTCATGCAGACTATTAGAAATGAATGACACTGCCTGTGCAACACTGACAATCTTTTTACTGCTACCATGTAATGCCCTGATAAAGACACACAAATACATATACACTCACACACACACACATGATGAGCTTAAATCAGTTCTTATCTACCAAATTCACTCACAAGGCTCTGATCAGTCTAGAGGTACAGTAGAAGACACTTGCCCCAGGTGTCACGTAGTGTGGCTGAACCCAGTGTCATGTAGTTGGGAAGCAATCTTCTTCCACACAGCCACACCTACACTTACATGTAAAAATTCACCCACTGCTGGATAATGGGTCTGCAGTGCGTCTCATTTCACCGATACAACATTTTCTATGTTTTAGAAGCTCACTTCGCAAATATGTGGTTTCAGATCTGATCCTACTATATGGTATCATGTGTCATGTCTTCTACTATTGCCTTGGGCCAACCAATGTACTATAAGTGAATTTAGTAGTTGGAATCTGTAATGAGCCCAATGTATGCCACCATCATTATTTTAAAATACACTTTCCAGTGCTTGCATGGGTCAGGTGGAAATTGTTGAGGCAAATTTTCTTTGGTCAGATGCCCTGCTTGTCACCATCCTTCACTTGTTTCCATCTAAGTAATATTTTCCCATGGCCAAACATGTTTCATAGAAGATTGGAAATGAACAGCACTGCTTGTGTGACAGTGACACTCATTTACAACTATTGTGCCGTGTCAAAATGAAAATATGCTAACACACACACATACACACACACTAATACATCATTATCAGGTAAATGCACACAATGGAGTTTTTTTCAGTTTCTATCTAACAATTCAATTCATGAAGTTTTGTTTGACTCAGGATTATAATATAACATACATGTGTGTGTGTGTGTGTGTGTGTGTGTGTGTGTGTGAATCTTGGTATTTTGTTTGTTACTGTGTACAAGTAGCTGTAATAAAGTATCAAAGACCTACAGAATATAAAAAATCCCTTACCTGAAAACTAGTTGACGATTGGCTACAGCAGGGACATATGTTAGCAAAGAAGAATAGATATTAAATGAATGCATGAACTTTTTCTATGGCAGGAATTGAACTCAGTGCTGCAAGCCAGTGAATGTCTCCTGTTTTATCACATTACTTGTTACATCTTAACCAAGGATACTTTGGAGGTCTGGTGACAAGATATGAATTAACTGACCACCTAACAGCTGTATGTTTTGATACCATATCAACTTAGTCATCTGTGTTGTTTTGTTGTTGTTTAGCTTTAACACTTTAGCATTTAAACCAGCCATATCTGGCCCAAATATTCTTGTTTTATGTGCAAACTGACTAGATCTGGCCTTTCACATTTACCTTACAATGTCAACTAAAAATAGCAATGCATCATTGAAATCTTCAAGCTATGAGATAACTAATTCGAAATAATGTGAATAAATAAGCATTATATTTGACAGAATAAACTGAATGCTACAGGGTTAAAGTTATAATCAAAGTTGTTTCGTCCATGACCATCCCATCTTTCTATCCATCTGGACTACACTGTTTATGTTCACCATTGATTATTATAGTTACTACATTACACAAAAATACCCACACCTGGTTTAAGATGGTAGTGGCTGATTTGAAGAAATTTGGTTGCTATTTCTAGCAAGTTAATCAACCATGTAGAAGTCTCCTCATTCACCTATGTGCTTATTTGTTTGTTGTAATTTAGCCCCAGATCAATCCTAATCCAGCAGGCCTTTGATCAAAGGCTTTCCAATGGTGACCATTCTGTCTTTTTGTGTATCTAAAACTACATTGTCCAATGTGTCTTCCTCATCTAAGATGATCATCCTGTCTTTTTGTATAGTCTTGGACTGGTATCTCTAACATACAGAGGCTCTAGCTACTACTATCAATGAATTGTGTTTTAAATCTTGGTTCTTTTTCATAACTACACGGCTTCAGAATTATAATTGATGTAGGTAATAAGATTCAGTGGTTTTCATTTTTTTAACAAGGACCATAACAACATAGGGAAAATGTTTATAAATGGGTTGTGAAACCTGGTCTCAAACTCCACTCAATAAGATTCAGTGATTACCATTTTCTTCACAGGAACCATAACAACATAAGGAAAATGATTAAAACTGAGTTGTGAAACCTGGCCTCAAACTCCATTCAATAGGAGTTTTGATTTTCTCTCTTTGGGGCAGTGAATATCATTGTTTAAATTGAAATAGAGCTGGCATGATGCCAATGGCCCTTGAAACAAGAATGAATAATTTACAATTTAAATATGGAGAGAATAAAGTTAGCCAATCAGTGTGAACCTCATGAAATATAAAATCTCCAAGTTCTGTTATCATTAGTGAGAAGCTATTATTCACATAGGATATTTTGGAAGTAATCCAACAACCACAGTAACAAAAGTGATAAACCTTCCACCATACAAACTCTTATATTATCTGTATTCTCTTTACCATATGAAGATATTCCAAGGCAGTCATCAGCAAACAATAACCATGATGATATATGCTTTTATTCTTTTACTTGTGCATGTGTGTGTGTGTGTGTGTGTGTGTCTGTTACTAGGAGTATGACTTATGCTGGGGCACCAGCTATCAAGATTTTAGTCAGATTATATCACTCCCAGTTCTTGTCTGGTACATAAGATAGAAAAGGCAAAGTTGACCTTAGCATGTAGGGACATAACTTTGGAAAAAATAGAACAAAATAGTGATTGCTTGACATTGGTTTCCTTCGTCCCTCATTGACGCACACACACCTACGCACAACCAATGAGATTCTGCACAAATTTTGCTCAGAATGCTTTGGTTGACTCAAAGCCATGATAGAAGTTCCATGCCCAAAGTGCTGCCTAGTAGGATTGAACTAGGAATCGTGTGGTTACTTTTTAACCATGTGACCATGATGGTAGAAATAATTTTTTTTTTTAAATAAGACAAGAGAACAATAGTGGTAAAATCTTTTTAGTTTTTCTCTGGAAGCATTATTATTTAAATATATTCAAAGAACTCTAATGAAAACCACTAGAATGAATGCTAGTCAACATTGTAGCCTTAATAAGCTCTAATCATGAAATGAAATATCTAAAATAAATTGTTAAATGTAAACAATAGCAGATTCGTTATTATAAGTTCAGAAATGTATAACTGCAGCTAAGAAATAAGCAGGGTTTGACATTCAAATCAACCAATAAATATTTTTTTATCATTGTTATTTTTGAGAATAAATAAACTATAAAATTGCTTAAAGAATTGTTCTAATATACTGAAATAATTCATTACAAACAAGTTGTGTGTGTCTCAGTTTATTAAAAAAAAATTTTGAAAAATAGATATAAAACAAAAAGCAGTCTAAAGAACTAGTGGTGGTTTGGGTCAGAAAAAATTATTTTACAAAGTTTGGAAATTTATATAAGTTTGTGTATGCTGGAGAGATGCAAATAACGAGGTTTCAAGGAAGCTGTTCATCAGAGAGAAAAAGATTTTTAAGCCCCCTTTTCTGTTGAAATACATGGCCTTTGTTTAACCCTTTTGATACCAACCTGCATGAGACCACTCCTAGTTCTATGATATAAATTCCATGATAAAATAACCTAAATTATATTCATTCCATCAAAATCCTATGTTAATTTATGTTCCAAACACCAGCTTAATAATGGCAAAATTATTTTACTAAATTCTTAATTATTTTCAAATAATTAAGAATACTTGAAACAAAGACAGTATATTTCACTAGAAATATGGTAACAGAAAGGTTAAATTGGTTTTGAAAAAAATGCAGCAAAATAACTTTCTCATTGTTAGACTAGAGTTTAGGACATAACTTATCGTAGAATTTTGACAGAAAGCTTTAATTTAGATTATTTTAAAGCAAGGGGTTTGTATCATAGAACCAGGGGTTGTCTTATGAAGGTTGATATAAAAAAAAGGGTTCCATATTCATGCAGCACTAAAAATGAACTAATCCAAATTTGCAATAAACTAAGATTAAAATGACATTACAGCAATAAGCAACAAAATAGTAATAATAATAATAATAATAATAATAATAATAATAATAATAATAATAGGTAACGGGTGTTTGGTAACAACATACACCAGAAAAGGTAATGGATGGAAAGGGGAAGGCAAAAATCCTCTGGGACTTTGACTTCCACACAGACAAAGGTTACTATATCTGAAGGCTGGATATAGTAACCTTTAGGAGGGACAAACAAGAGTGCCTAATAATAGACATGGCAGTACCAGGAGATCAACATATTATCATGAAAGAAAGAGAAAAGATTGATAAATATGGAGACCTGAGAATTGAGATTGTCAAGATGTGGCAGTTACGAGAAGGTTGTCCCTGTTGTCCCTAAAGGTTGTCTCTGTTGCCATTGGAGAATTGGGTTCAATACCACCCAACCTGAAGAAACGTCTGGAAACTTTAGAAATGCCCTACAATCTAGGTGTATTGCAAAAATTGGCATTACTTGGAATTGCACACATATTGTGTAAAGTAGTCTGTCTGTCTGAGGTCCTTGTTGCTACTTGACAGACGGTATAACCCCCAGTAGACACAGTATCTTCAATCACAACATCACAATATTGGATACTGTGCAACGCCTTCAATAATAATAAATAATGCTTTCTTATTTAGATACAAGGCCAGCAATTTTTATGGAAGGAGGTTAGTTGTTGCTATTAGCCCTAGTGCTTTACCAGTGCTTATTTTATCAACCCTGAAAAGATAAAAGGCAGAGTTGACTCTGACAGGATTTGAGCTCAGAACGTGAAGAGTTGGAACAAATACTGCAAAGCATTCTTTCCAACACTGACAGTTTTGTCACAATAATGAAATTAATCATATCTGATTAATGTGATTGTTAGGAAAGTAAGCTGTCTACAGGTTTGAGGTGTTGGATTGGTACCATTGTTTCATTCACTGTTGGATAAACTGGTGATTTTTCTTTTTTCTTCTCTTTTCAATCTTTTTCATTTCATAGTTCACTGAAAAAGGAACTAAAACTGTCATGGAACTCCATCAGCTTGAAAGTTTTATGGTAAAAAAAGAAATGAATATCAAAATTATGCATGCATTTTAGATGCATGAGTGCATTTAATTTAATGCAGTGAACATGAAAAAGTTAATTAGAAATAATTAATATTGTGAAGTAAAAAAAAGGAATACCAATATTAGTCAATGACTAATATTATTATCATATTTTTAATGAGTAGACGAGAGGAGATAACTTTAGACATGCTTCTATATTATTCTGGCCTCATCAATGAAGCATTGCATTCATTTATTTTGTTTGCAGAAATAGTAATGAGATAATCACTCTCTAACTTGCTCGTCCAAACTCAGTGGCAGATGCATGTGTTCTCCCCATCCTTTGAGTAAGTGTTTCCAGCTGTATTCAGACCATCATTGATTACTGCCACCCCTGGCTGCCCTGTGTGAGACACATAAGCCTCCCAGTAACCAAATGTGTTTCTGTAGCTGCTAACGCACACATGCATGCATGTGTGTGTGTGTGTGTGTGTGTGTGTTTTGTTCACTAGCAATTATATATGATTATGATTTGTTTTTCTAATGTTTTAAGAGTTGAAAAGTTCAACTCTTGACAAAAACTGAAGCAGAACAACCTTTCAGTTTGTTTGGTATTTTTTAATCTCTTTTTTCTAATATATTACCAACATTTTTTGTGAATTACATTATCAACATCATCATCATTGTCTTATTTTATATTTATTTTCATTAGGTATTGGGTTTCGTTGGTCATTAGTATAATACTTCTTCTATCAAATATATAATGAGGAGGTAGAGAAATATCAAAGATGAAAATGAGAAGATGGGGTGATGGCAAGAGGGAGGGGTAGAGTGTTGACATATGTCTATAATTAAATCTTTCATGTGTTGATTTCTTACATCGCTGTCAGGCCTCAGACCTATAACATCAAGGTAATTAAGATTGTGTGTGATGATGATGATGATGTCAATGCTGATGATGTTCATAAGTGTTCCAGAGACATATCTTTGTGTTTGCCATCTTAGAAATGTGCACCGAAGAAGCAAGAATCTGCTTTGCTGTTATAGCACTATCACTGAGATATCTTTTGCATGAACTTTCAGAATCAGCATACATTTACAGGTCGTTAATAGGTAATACTGATAATGGTGGTTTTAGAAAGTCATGCAGCCACTCTCCAAGTTTGTGACATATCATACCATGATATATAATATATAGGAGTAGCTTATAGGCACAGGAGTGGCTATGTGGTAAATAGCTTGCTTACCGACCACATGGTCCCAGGTTCAGTCCCATTGCATGGTACCTTGGGCAAGTGTCTTCTACTATAGCCTCAGGCTGACGAAAGCCTTGTGAGTGATTTTCTAGATGGAAACTGAAAGAAGCCTATCATATATATATATATATATATATATATATATATATATATATATATATGTGATATATATATATATATATATATATATGATATAAACCTCATTCTGTGTGTGTGTGTGTGTTTAAAAGATTATAACGGCCTTATTTTTCAACTGATTTGCTCCAAACTGGGAACATACATTACTTTGTTACAGGAATGGTTTTAGACTCTTAAAATTTTTCACATAGTGAGTAACGGGCTCGCTGGGGGCAGAAAACAGCTGTTCCTGGGTTACATGGAGAAGGGAAATTACTCATTGCGAAGTAACTTTCCCGCCTGACTGGTCCTCGTGCCGGTGGCACGTAAAGGCACCCACTACACTCTTGGAGTTGTTGGCGTTAGGGAGGGCATCCAGCTGTAGAAACTCTGCCAAATCAGATTGGTGCCTGGTGTCGCCTCTTGGCTCCCTAGTCCTCAGTCAAATCGTCCAACCCATGCTAGCATGGAAAGCGGACGTTAAACGACGATGATGATGATGATGATGTATATATGTATAATATATATGTATAATACATGTATAAGATATATATATGTATGTATAATTTATATATGCATACATACAATGGAGTTCCACTCCGTTTCCATCCACCAAATTCACTCACATGGTGCCATATAGTGAAACTGAACTCAAGAGAAGGTGGTTGCAAAGTGAGCTTTCTAATCACACAGCCATACTTGCACCTATATTCTTGCTTTGTATATTTTTCCCTGCATAATGTTTTACTTCCAAGCCTTTACTTTTTCTTGATTGAGTGTTGTAGATGTTGTGAGGTTGGAGTATTGAAAGATATTGTGCAGCTGGAGAGTTGAGGTGTGTTTTGAGGCTGATGTATTGGAGTCTTTAGTGAGGCTAGTCTGTGGTGGTGGTGTGGGGGGGGGGACAGTCTGGTGCGTGAGTGGGAGATTGAGGAGTATTGTGGTGCTGGTTTGTTAGAGTCTCTTGTGAGGCTGAAGTGTCGAGGTCTGTTGTTGTAAAGGCTGATGTGTTGCGGGGTATTGTGAGTCTTGTGTGTTAAGAAGTATTATGAGACTGGAGTGATGGGAAGGAATTGGGCATGAGGCTGGAGCAGTGAGTGGGAGTGAGCTTGAAGTATTGGTGTGTTGCGAGGCAGAAGTGTTTGGAATATTGTGAAGCTGGAGTGTTATGAGGCTGGAGTGATGTCGTGTGGTTCCTAAGTTTGGTTATTATCAGACAAGAATGCCAGGATATTGATATGTTGGGGTAAATTTAGTATCTCTTGATGCAGCAAAATAGCTTCTTCAATCATTGTCTAAACTTAATGAAAAATTAATGATTTCTTTGTTTCTCTGACTCTCCATGTCACACACATTCACTCTGTGTGTGTGTGTGTGTGTGTGTGTGCATGCGCATGTATGTGCACATGTATTTGCAGTTGTGTGTCTATGTTTGTGTGCCTGTGCGTTTGTCTGTCTCTTTCTCTCTCTCTATCTCTCTGCATTTGCCTCTCTTCTCCCCTTTCTGTCTTTGTGTATGCACGTGTATTTTTATAGATGGGTGTCTCTGATTTGTAGGTGTGTGTATGCGTCTGTGTGTGAAGTATGAATGAGAAGAGCTGGTATTATATTTATATATGCTGAGTTGTATTGTCTGTGTATGAGCTTGCTTTGTGCATGTATTATATATATGTGTGTGTGCATATGTGGTTGTGGTGATGGTGGGGGGCCTCTTGCACTGCAGTAGAACTATAAATGAAAACTTTCCAGGCAATTTTGAAGTGGGGAATGAAAACTAAAAGACTCATTGCAGAGAGTGGAGGTGTGGATAGAGGAGCAAAATGTATGAGAGAGAGAGAGAGAGTAGGAGGATGGGAGGGGCGGGAATGTGTATGGGGGTGATGTGGGGGTGGAAGAGAAAAACAGATAACGCTTCTCAATGGAATTGGAAATAGATTGGATGAAATCACGTAAAATAAAAATTTGAATTAATAATAGTGACATAACAAGAACAACAACATTAGTAATAATAATGATTTCTTTAAGTAATAATAATAGTAATAATATTAATTGTTTTTTTTTTGCTTGTTTGTTTTTTTGTTTTGTTTTGTTTTTTTTGTTTTTTGCTAATATAACTAAAATAGTAATTTTCCACATTGGCACAAAACCAGAAATATATAGTAGAATACAGTGGATTAAATTGACCCCAGTGAATGTCTGATATTTATGTATGTTGTTGTTTAGCCCCAGATCAGTTCTGTTTCAAAGGAGTTCCAGCCATGATCATCCTGTCTTCTTTGGGGACATTTATTGTATTCTTGCCTTATTTTCAAACACTAGGTTGTGATTTTTTAAGGATTTAGTTAATGTTTCTAGTATATCAGACTACCATGTAGTGGCTCTTTAATTTGCCTGTCTGTTATTTTGCCCGTCTGTTATTTTGCCCACAACCAAAACAATAACACCTCTCTCTCTCTCTCTCTCTCGGGACAAAGACCCAAAATGTTAGCTACTTTATCTCTCAAAGCAACTGAACTTACTGATACCTATGAGATATAAACTTGGAAAATCACAACAGACAGAACTAAATACTGGAAGATATTTCATTTGACAGCTTATTATTATCAAATTAGGCAACTGCTTTGATAAAGTTGTTGTTATTATTTAGCAGGGCAGCAAACTTGCAAATTTGTTAATGTTGTAGAAAATGCTTTGCAATATTTTTTTTCTGGCTCTTCAAATTCTGAGTTAAGATCCTATAGTAATTTTGTTGTTTTCTTGTAAGGATGCATCACCACTTTGCAACTGATGTCATTCATTTTATTATTAGAAACATGGCCAGCCATAGAGAAATATTACCTTGAAAACAGGTGGGGATTGATAACAAGAAGGACATCCAACCAGAGAAACTCTGTTTCAGTAAAATCTATCAGACCTATGCAAACATGTAAAGTGAACAGATGTTGAAATAATGCAGTAATTTTATTATTTTCTTGGGCAGGACATGTTATTCCATGTTACCATAGTTAACCAGATTGTTTAATGCAAGCACAGGCATCATTTTTCAAGAAGCAGGCCACATGAGACATGGCTCATTATCAGGCAGGCCAATTTACTGTATATGTATGAATGTCACTCATGGGTTATGAATCACTAAAGTTTTATGTATGTATGAGACTAGAATTATGAAGTTGATACATTCAGTCTGGTCTAGCTTAGTCCTTAGCAAAACATGGAGTTGTCCAGGACTAGAGTTATGTAAGTGGATATGTGTGAGCAACATGGTTCAGTCCTCTTAGAACCCTGTGATCAAAGGCATATGTCTTTTTTTTTTGTATTTTCCCTGCAGGCATTGTGAATATTTAAGACTCCATTGTCAAATGTGTCCTTTGTTTTTAAAATAGCTGGGAGTTATATAAGGGACACTTGGTTACTACTTTTAATGTGCTATCTTGTATTTGGTCTTAGATCTCAGCATAGTAGGATCTAAAAACTAAATGTGTATCCATGGAATTATGAAGTAGCCAGATGACATTGTTCAATCTGATCTAGCTTGCCAACATTGTCCAAATTGAGTATAGTACCATAACTCATATCTAGCTTAGCTTATATGCTGAAGTACAAAGAGAATCCTGATAGTTCAGGTCAAACCCTCTGTCTAAAGGGGAAAAAATTAATGCTTTTAAAACCCTTTAGCATTCACATTACTCTGTCAAATGTAATGTTTATTTATTCATATTGTTTTTAATTAATCATGCATTATCTCATAACTTTGAGATTTCGATAATGTGAATTTTTACTTTTAGAATGACATTCTAGGATAGGTGTGAGAGGCCAGATCTGGCTGGTTCAAACATAAAACAGAATAATAGGGTTGAATATGGCTGGTTCAGATACTAAAGGATTAAAGAATTTGAGATTTTATTGAGAAAGAATACTCTACATCATACAAACTTTAAAGAAAAAAGCATATAAGGTGACAGATTAGTAGAACCGTTCGAGCAGCAGAGGAATAATTTGCAGTATTTGTTCCAGCTCTTTACATTGAGTTCATATCTTGTCATGGTCAAATTTGTCTTTCATTGATCTGGGCTTCATGAAGTAAAGTACCAGTCCAAGAGGATTGAGGGGCAGAAATATTAGAACATGGATAAAAACTGCTTTGCAGTATTTATTCTGACTGTCTGTGTTCTGCAATGACATTGGTGCCAAGCTGAATCAGTACTGATCTTTTCTTTGGACGACATTGGTGATAGGAGAGAGACTTGCTGCTTGGGCAATTACTGGTCTTTCATGAAAAAAGTAAACTTATGTCATGAAAAGAAGGATTCAAAGTGCAGAAAAAACAGTCAATTTTTCTGAGACCATTTGAGGCTTAATGTATAAACTTAGCTGAATTTGAAATCTTCACTGAAGGACTTTCACCATTGCAGACCAATACTGCCAATAACCGCTACTATTGACCACCACTACATACCACCATTACTGACCACTATTACACCATTACTACTGACCACTACAATACAGCATCACTGTATACTCTCACTACACATCACTACTAGTAGTTTCCTTGGGGACTCTGAGTTTCCTTTTATTCTATTTTTTTATTTTTTATTTTTGGCCTTTTGCTTTTTTTATTTTTATGCACATCTAGTTATTTTTCTCCAGTCTAAAATTGACTTGTCCAGTCTGGTCTGAGACCTAATTGCAGGAATTTAGAGTCTGCATCTGCACTTCTTCTTCCCCCACCATCACCACCAACCTACTCACTACACACCTCTTCCCACCCACCTACCCATCCATCCCCACCTCCACCGTCTTCTAACTGTCTAGATAAATTATAGTGTTGTTTATGTAACTTGCTAGCTAGTTGTGTATGTGTGTGGAGGTTGGGAAAGAAGTCTCTAAACTCAAACTTTATCTTCCTCACATCTTTTTTTTTTCATCTCCACTTCTCTCTCTCTCTCTCTCTCTCTCTCTCTCTCTCTCTCTCTCTCTCTCTCTCTCTCTCTCTTCTCTCTCTCTTTTCTGACAATTGGTAGTGTTTAAAGAATAAATGATTCCTTTGCAATATCTCTGATGAAAATTAATGTCTTTTCACACACACATACACTCATTCTCACAATATACACATTTACACTCAATCTCATTTGTACACACCCTCTCACAAACACACATGAATCCATGCACACATACTCACACAAACTGCACGCTCTCTCCCTCTGTCATTCTCTTTCTCTGCCCCTCTCTCTCTTTCCTTCCCTCTCACCTTCCCCCCTCCAACATCACACATACCATATTATTTTCTCCTGGAGATAGGAGGGCTGATGTGGGTACAGAATGTGTGTGTGTGTGTGTGTGTGTGTGTGTATTTGTGAGTAGGTTTTTGAGTGTGTGAATCTGTTTAAGCATGCTTGCAAAGAGAATTGTGTGTGGGGGGGTGTCTGGAGAAAAGAGTAAAGCTTTCCTTCATTACTAGATGTGTTTCTACATACATTATAAACAGTGTGTGGTGCACTCTCTCTCTCACACACACACACACACACACAAAATAGTGTAACATGCACATAATGATTGTTGATGATGATGATGATGTGGGAGGGAGTATGCCCATTATTCATTCACTGTTATTTAATTCACAAGACAGAAAGCATATGTCCACTGTATGACAGGTACAACAGCATCGGCATTATTTACAACAACAGCAACAACAAAGACTACAACTACTGATGCTACTTAGCTTCCACAGTAAAAGTTATGACCACCACCACCACCACCACCACCACCATCATCATCATTGTCATCACAACTTCAACTACCACTGATGTAGAAATCACCATGAAAACCAGCATCACCGTAACAAACACTAACAACAAAGCTTATCACTATTAGCTATCAATAGAGACTATAACACAAGTCATCAACATCACCACAACCAGTACCACAACAATAACAAAATTGGTATAACGTCAACAAACACTACAGCTAGTATTACAGCATGCCCAGCGTCGCGTTTCTGGCACTTGTGCCCGCGGCATGTGTAATGGACTTTTGAGCGAGATCGTTGCCAGTGCCCCTTGGACTGGCTCTTGTGCGGGTGGCACATAAAATACACCATTTGAGCATGGCCGTTACCAGTACCGCCTGACTGGCCTTCATGCAGGTGACACGTAAAAGCACCCACTACACTCTCAGAGTGGTTGGCGTTAGGAAGGGCATCCAGCTGTAGAAACTGCCAAATCAAATTGGAGCCTGGTGTAGCCATCTGGTTTCACTAGTCCTCAGTCAAATCGTCCAACCCATGCTAGCATGGAAAGCGGACGTTAAACGATGATGATGATCCTGTATCTCAATGACATCAATCACCACAACAACAACAGTGTCACAGTTTGTTGGTACACAACTGCATCAGTGCCACCAACACAGCCATTAACTCCAACCATTGCATTTAGTGTCACAAGAATAAGCACAATGATATTAATAATCACGACTAGATCAGTGTTGCAGTATTAACCACCACCTTGACCAGTTGTACAACCACCACCATAGCCCAAACCACAACAGCGATGCAGGTATCAGAACAACCACCACTATAGCCAGTACTACAACATCAATAACAGCCACTACAGCCAATACATCAATGACACAATAGACATAACCATGTCAATACCCCAATATTTACCACCAACACAGCTAATACCTCTATCTGTACCACTGCCATCACCATGATCACAACTAGTACAACATCAACCAATGCAAATATCAGTACCACTGAGGAAGCCTGTCTGTAGTAGCTTGAGCTGTTAAAAATAGCAGCCAGATATTCCTTGAAGTTCACCCCATTGTCTTAAGAATTGATTGAGTATACCGGATAACTCAGTCCTGATATAGAATAAAACAGAAAAGTTGGGATGGTTCAAATATTTGTTGGCCAATAGAGATTTGTCCCAGATAGCCATAACAATTTAACACATAGCACTAAAATACCAATACTCCATATAGTTTGTGTCAGAGTACCAGTGTTATTATCTGCTCCCAGATTCAATAGGCAAATCTTATGAAATATCAATACTGTCTATACATTTGTGTATAAGTTGATCCGCTCTCTTACATAAAATAATCTCTGTTCAGTTCTTGGCTCACATTTAAGCCACAGTCTGTATTTATCAATACTGCTTATATATTGCAAAATTTTCATCAAAATATTCAAAACTAAACATAAAATCCCACCTTCCCACACCATAATATAATATATTTGAATAAAACATTATATGAATATATCCTTTGGGAGCTCATAACAAATTAAAACCATGTTAATGAACTCTTAATTCTCTACATTATTTAATTATTCTATTTTGTTTATTTAATCCCATGCAATTACAGTATAACTAAACATTCACTGGCTACCCTGGTGTATGTGGATACGTTGTCTCTTTCTGTATTTTAATTTATTTTAATTATATCAAACATTATTTTCTGGTGTAAAACACATGTTTGGAAGATTATCAAGGGACACAAATTACATATCAGCACAATACAGACAATAATACACTGTGAGTGTGTGGAGCAGGGTTCTGTTCTACTTCCATATTTTATAATCATAATGATAATAGTAATAATAATAATAATCCTTTCTACTATAGGCACAAGGCCTGAAATTCTGGGGTGTTGGGTAGTCAATTACATTAACCCAAGTGCTCAACTGATATTTATTTTCTTGACCCTGAAAGGATGAAATGCTGTTAAGCATTTTGTCTGGTGTGCTAACTGTTCTGCCAGCTTGCCACCTTAATAATAATAATAATAATAATAATAATGATATAATGATTTCATTTATTTGCCACAAGGGCGAAGGATGAGGGGGCCAATCAAAAACACATAAAGTGTGGGGGTTTACATATTATGAAATAAAAAACAAAAAAGAAAGTAAGTATACACAGCATACACTGAAAAAGAAGGTACATATGCATAGCATGCAAAGGTAAAAAAAAAAACCAAGAAAAAAGCAGGGAGGGTGATAGAGATGTGGCCCTCCTGATACAGGAAGGCCTCTAGGGGTAATCGAGGAACCCCACTGACTGCAATTTCCCTGAAACCCCAGGAGCAAGTGCCTTCTCCAATTCCTTCTCTCCAACTCACAGGCCTACACTGAGAAAGGTACCATCCACTCTTGCCATTTTCGCAACTTTTACCCACCTCTCAATAAACTCACTTGAGGACAGCACTTCCCTCACCACTTGCAATTTCCTTTTCAAGTGAAACTTGAAGAAGTCAATGAGAGCTCTACTGAAGAGGAATATATCTGTCCTCATGCCTTTCAGCCTTGTTCACCAAACAACCTCTTTCGCCACAGCCACCAGGCAAAGGAAACCTGCCTGGCCTGCCCAATTGAAGGAAGGCAACAGTACGATCATCACTACAGATGGATTAGTCCCACACATAACAGCAACTGTTCGACATAATCCCACAAGTCAGCAATGCCTGAACACTGAACAAAGACATGCAGAATGGTTTCGTCACTCTGCGCACACCTCGGACAAGCCCATCAGACAGTACATCTGTGCCTGTAGAGTTTATCTCAAACCAGTAGTACCCCCAACAATATTTAACTGGTTTCTTGTCTTGTTAACATAGATTCAAAAATTTTCATTATATTTTGATTATTGTCTAATGGACAATTAAAGTGTGCTATTACACACACACACACACACACACACACACACACACACACACACACACACACACACACACACACACACACACACACACACACACACACACACACACACACACACACACACATACATACATACATACATGAAGCTGCTTCTTCACAGTCTAGTTTTTCTGTTCCATACAGAAGAATCCTCTCCACTCACACTGTGAGTTGTGAAGTATGTTTGAAGCACTTCAGCTTTGTCCTTTGCATGTCAGGAAATCATTTTCCGCTGTCAGCTTCATAGGACCTGAGATACTTAAGCATTTTTATACCAACCTAAACAAGACTACCCCTGATTCTACAATACAAATTTCCTGTTTTAAAGTGATCTAAATTAAAACCTATAAAAATTTCATGTTGATATATGTTCAAAACAGCAGCTTAGTAATGACGCAGTTATTTTACTAAATCTTTCATTACTTTCTAAGTTAATTGAAACAAAGTTTTAATAGAAATATAGTGACAAAAGGGTTATAGTCATTGCCCGCCTTCAGTTTTTCCAATAATGTTGTTGTTGGCACTCCGTCACTTACGACGTCGAGGGTTCCAGTTGATCCGATCAACGGAACAGCCTGCTCATGAAATTAACGCGCAAGTGGCTGAGCACTCCACAGACATGTGTACCCTTAACGTAGTTCTCGGGGATATTCAGTGTGACACAGTGTGACAAGGCTGACCCTTTGAATTACAGGCACAACAGAAACAGGAAGTAAGAGAAAGTTGTGGTGAAAGAGTACAGCAGGGTTCGCCACCATCCCCTGCCGCAACCTCGTGGAGCTTTAGGTGTTTTCGCTCAATAAACACTCACAACGCCCGGTCTGGGAATCGAAACTGCGATCCTATGACCGCGAGTCCGCTGCCCTAACCACTGGGCCATTGCGCCTCCACTTTCCAATAATGATACACTATAATTTAACAAGTAGATGGTTCCATATGTCAAACCACTGGAATGCTCATTGCTAAAATGGACACACTATCCATTCTGCTGTAGAGTATTGAGAAGCCAAATATATTCTGAATACTGATGATATTCCACAATCGCCTCTTTGATCCTCACTTCAATACCATAGAAGTCATTTCTTGCTTCAGTTGCGCAGCATACACTTATTTATACAATAACTCATTTCACCTTGCTGCCAGGAATAGTTTACAAGGTGATCAGTTATGTTTGTCTTCAAAATTCTACTGTCCTAAGGTGGCGAGTTGGCAGAATTGTTAGTATGCCAGGCAAAATACTTATTGGCATTTCATCCATCATTATGTTCTCAGTTCAAATGCTACCAGGATTGACTTTGCTTTTCGTCCTTTCAGGGTCGATAAAATAAGTACCAACTGAACACAGGAGTGGATGTAATCAACTTACCATCTCCCCAAAATTGCTGGCCTTGTCCCAAAAATCGAAACCAATATTCTACTATCCAACCCATGTGTAGACCTTGCTCTCATTCACACAGCACAACGTAACTGGAGTTAAGTACCAGTTATATCCCTCCTCAACTATGATGATGGTGGTGGTGGTGGTGGTTTTGATGGTGATAGGGGTGGTGATGGTAATAACATTGGTGGCTGTGATGATGGTAATAGTATAATGGTATTAGTAGTATCAATACTGCTACATTTCATGGTAGTAATAGTGTTAGTAATACTATAGATAGTGGAAGTGGTCATCGTATTTGTAGTGGGTATAGTTTGTGGTGGTGGTAGTTGCAGTTGCAATTGTAGCATTATTGGTAGTGGGTACTAGCTAACGTGTTACTAGGAGTGTAGTAGAAGTAGTTAGAAGCTGTGATATTGAGAGTGGTGGTTGAAGTATCAACAGTATAAGTAGTAGCAATAGTTGTCATAGTGACAGTAGATACCCCATTTTTCATAATGAAATTGTTACAGCCATCATGGCCACATCTTCTGTCTGAAATACATAAATATTTTCTCCTTCCTGTCTAAAAGACATTATCAGAAACTTCCCTGTGGAATGGAGGAAGGATTTAGTTGAGTGACAGTGGTGGAGTGGTTGTTTAAGATTTCCATACGAGTGAATTATCATAGTGATGATACCTGGCAGAGCACGCACATTGTGTGTGTGTGTGTGTGTGTGTGTTTTACCTGTGTTTCTATTTTGTGTCTTGTACCCTGAACAGATGTGAACATGGACCTTAGCAATAGTGAGGTACTTATATATTATCAGCTTAGCTTAAGTTTCTACATCTTTATCATCTTCTTCATAGCTAGGTAACCTATAGGAGATATATTTGTCTGTGTGGATAGATTTTTAAATAAATGACTAAAGCTGTCAGAGGAAAAAGCCTCCCTCCTGACAGTTATTGTTTCTGAGTGTGTTAAAGTAATGAGAGTGGTTGGGTGAGAGAGAGAGAGAGAGGGTGGAGGAAGAGAAAGAGACTGTTCCTTGTGCAAAATTTTCATTGTTATTACAAAACTGTAAGTTTGTTTTTGTTTGTTTGTTGCTTCTGCTGCCAAATCTGTCATCACATTATAACGATTTGTTGATTACCTCTTCATTACAATGGGATGTATGTGTTATATACATGCATATATATATATATATATGTATATATGCCTCGTCTTGATTACATTGGGTGTGTATATATACCAGTCTTCATTACACTGTGTACCTCTGTATGTATATATATATACATATATATATATATATATATGCATACACACACACATATATATTACACATACATATGCACAATGTCTTCATTATATGGAGGTGTTTGTGTATAAAACTTATCTTCATTACATTCTGTGATCTTTATACCATCTTCATTTTCATGTAGTTTGTTGTGTCCGTTGCCATAAATGTTCATTGCAATATATTTTATATCATGTGTATTTATTGCCACAAATGTTCATGTAATGAGTTCATCGCTCAACATACTTATTACTTTACATGTTCATTACAGTGTGTTCATTGTCACATATGTTTATTACAATGCGTTCATCACAATATCTTCATTGTCACACATGTTCATTGCAGTGTCTTCATTACTTAACATGTTGATTACTTTGCGTTTCATTAATTCACATTCATATGTTCATTTTCTCACATGCTCAGTGCAATATGTTCATTACAGTTTATGCTTTACCACACTACAAGTTTATTATCATACACATTTAATATAGTGAGTTTGTTAAGCTTTGTAGTCCTGTGTTCATAGATGTGTTCATTTACCTCTAACATCATAACGCTCCAACATAAACACCACATATCTATCTTCTCACCACCATCACAACCACCAGATCCACTGTATACCAACACAAACACAACATTCACCAGTGACACCGTCATCACTGCATCCACCAGCACTATCATTATCATCACTATCACCACAACAAACATGGCATACAACATCTCCATACCACATACATCTCCATACCACATACATCTCCACTACTACATACACCACCCACCACTACATTCACTACCATCACCATTATATATACCACCACCACCACTACATACACATGCTCAGTCTATTAGAAATAGCAATTAAAATATAATTTGCTGTCTCAGAAAAGGAAAGCTACATTAGACTGTGTCTTCCCTAGTAAGCCAAAAGACATGATGGTCACAGTTGCAATGTCTTTGATCATAGGCTTGCTCAATCAGATTTGACTCGGAGCTAAACAGCAACAACAATTATTACCACCACACCCACCATCTACATCACCACCACCACCACCACCACATCCACTACTACTGCCACCATATCCACCATAAAACCATTACCAACATCACCACCACCACCATCACCTTATCCATCCTCCCAGTAACAGCACAACTACTATTGTCACCATGAGTACTCAAACTGCTAGAGATAAATCAAATCTCTTTCTTCTCCTACAAGGATGGTTTGAAAAGTTCATAGGTCAACTATAAAGAAATGATGCTAGAACTATGAAATCTTGCATGCATTGCTTTCAGCTCCTCTTATTAATAAGTGCATTGTTTCTTTCCAGGTAAACTGACATTTGACTGTTCAAAGAAGACTTCAAAAGTAGTAGTGAATTCTCTTGAAAATGGACAAAATTTAGCATAGTGGTATTCCCGGGTACCTGCAGAAAAAAGGGTTCAGCTGGTTTCATTAAACATTTCTTAGTCCAGGATGAGCGTTGGGTTCATCACTTTGAGTCATAGACAAAGAGACAATTTATGCAATGGAAACACCACTCTTCACCTGCTCCAAAGAGGCCAAAGTTGTTTCATCTTTAGAGGGAAGGTGATGGCCTCAGATTTTTGGGGATGCAAAAGACATTGTGTTTATTGACTATCTTCAAAAGGGGCATGCCATCAATGGTGAGTGACTACTACGTCAACTTGCTGAGGCAGTCACAAAAGGTTATGAAGACCAAATGCCCAAGAAAACTAGCATAAGCAGTTTTGTTTCATTAGGACAATGTTCCAGCACACAAATCCTTAGTTTCCTTACTCTCAATGTCTGTTGTGCATGACTAGCTTTGGACTGGTCGATCAGCCCCCTTATTCTCCTGATTTGGCCCCATCTAACTATCGTCTGTTCCCCAACATGAAAAAATATTTGGCTGGGAATCAGTATTGCACTAATGATATCATACTTGCTGTTGATGACGTTTTTTAACCAACAGGATGAAAGCTTCTTTGCTAAAGAGATCCAAGCACTGAAATGCTGATGGAAGAAGTGTGTAGATCTCAAGGGGGGCTATGTTGTAAAATAAACCTCATTTGGTCACGTTCCATGATAGTATCTTGATCAGCCTATGAACTTTTCAGCCGCCCCTCATACAGTCTTAGAAATAGATAGCCACATTTGCGTAATGCTGTCTCAGTTAAATAAGATGGGATGGGGCTAAACAACACCATCACCACCACCACCATCACAGCCATATCCACCCTCACTCATCAGTAGTTTGTCATATTGTATCAGAAAAATATATAATCTGATTCTTGGTATATTATGAGCCATATTCCTATATGAACTGCAGTGTGCCAGTCTCAGAGGAAGAGATGGTGGTGCTTCAATAACAGTGGTGTTGATGACAGTGGTGGTGGTGGTGGTGGTGGTGGTGGAGGAAGTGATGATAGTATTGATAATGATGAGGATGATGTCAGTGCTGATAGTGGTGTTGGCTATTGTTAGTAATGGTGAAACTGATGACACTGATGGTTATGATGACAGTGGTAGTGGTGGTGGTGGTGGTATTAGTAGTGGTGATCATCGTAATGGTAGTGGGGTTGGTAGTGAATATGACTGTCTTATTAACAAATAATTCACTGTCAAAATGAAGGTATTAAGGAACCACACTGTGTGTACATATGTGTGTGTGCGTATACATATATATATATATATATATATATATATATATATATATATATATATATAATGTGTGTGTGTTTTTTGGGAGAGGGACAAACCCATTTGCTTCTCCTTCCTCGCCACCACTACCACTGCAGACTTACTGTAACACATGTCTTTGAGCTATGATTGATGAATTTGCTAAGTTTTATGAAATAAGATTAGCAAATTTAAATGAATTAATTCTATTGGTTCACCTTCTTTGCTCTCATCTTTCATTGAAATTATCTTCCTCCAGTGTGTGTATGCATATGAATGTTTTTGTATTTGTGTGTGTTTCTCCATGAATATGTATATATAATACTTATGAAAATATATATTGTATATGTATGTATGTGTGTATATATATATATGTATATGTATGTATGTATATATATATATATGTATATGTATATACATACATACATACATGCACATAAAAATATACATTTGTATATATACACATGTAAGCACATAGGTGCAAAACAAGGTTGAAAAAAATGTACTCAAATACCGAAGGTAGAGTAAAATAGAATGTATACATACATAAATATATATGCATGTATATACATATATATGCATGCACGCATGCACACACACATACACACATATGTACATACATTCATATATATATTTGTATACACACACACACACACACGGCAGTCTGTGGTCTGTAGTCCAATGACTGAAACGAGTGAGAGAATAAAAGAATATATATATATATATGAGGAGGATAGCTGCGTGAAAAAGTGCCACACCCTAACAGTTGAGGGAACCCGTGGAAGAGGTAGGCCCAGGAAGACCTGGGCTGAGGTGGTGAGGCAAGACCTTCGTACATTGGGCCTCACCGAGGCGATGACTACGGACCGAGACCTTTGGAAATGGGCTGTGCGTGAGAAGACCCGGCAAGCCAAGTAAGATCGTTGCCAGTGCCCCTGGACTGGTTCTTGTGCGGGTGGCACATGAGATGCACCATTTTGAGCGTGGCCGTTGCCAGTACTGCCTGACTGGCTCCTGTAGGATTTTCGAGCGAGATCGTTGCCAGTGCCCCTGGACTGGCTTGTGCGGGTGGCACATAAAAGACACCATTTCGAGCGTGGCCGTTTTCGTGCGGGTGACACGTAAAAGCACCCACTACACTCTCTGAGTGGTTGGCGTTAGGAAGGGCATCCAGCTGTAGAAACTCTGCCAAATCGGACTGGAGCCTGGTGTTGCCATCCGGTTTCACCAGTCCTCAGTCAAATCGTCCAACCCATGCTAGCATGGAAAGCAGACGTTAAACGATGATGATGATGATATATATACCTATCGTCGTCGTTATCATCATTTAACGTCTGCCTTCCATGCTAGCATGGGTGAGATGGTTTGACAGGATCCGACATATATATATATATATATATATATATATATATATATATATATATATATATGTGTGTGTGAATGTGAATACCTATATGTGTACATGGATGTGTTTGTGTCAGTAGCAACAGTTAATATCTGTTTTCCATACTGGCATGGATTGGACAATTTCACAGGATCCAGTGAGTTGCAGAGCTACATCATGCTCCAAAGTCCATATTTGGCTTAGTGGTTAGGGCATTGGGCTCGTGATCATAAAAGCATGGGTTCAAATCCTAGACTGGGAAACACATTGTATTCTTTAGCAAGGAACTTCATTTCACATTACTCCAGTTTACTCACTTTCAGCTAACTAAACTGGAGTCTCTCCAGCTGTCATATCTTCAATGTACTGTTGGGTCAAAGGCTAGAGAGCTGAGTGGATATCTATGTTTGCTCACAAAGCAAAACAAAACCCCCACACTACTTGCCTTATCACCTTTCCATGCTGTCTTTTCCTTTCTCGCTAACTCCTGGCATTAATTCCTTCTATTGTCCCTGCCATACTCCCTCCTTCAACAGTGTCTACTCTATTATGCTTTTTTCTCTACTACCACCTTTTCACAACTCTATATTTCTTCTCATCTTACTTTACCATCCTTCATCACCCCACCTAGAACCATCTCACCTTTCTTGTATCCTCCTTCAGTTATAAGGGCCCTGCAAGTTGTCAGGCCACCTCACTAGTTCTGGTGTCATAATAAATCACCAGTATACTCTGTAAAGTGGTAAGCATCACCCAAGCTGCCCCTTTGTTCTGTTCAAACAACCCTGCTCCCCTGTTTCAGTTTATTTCAGATATTTGTCTTGAACAGGAAAAATTGTCAGAATTTGCTGACAATTGATAACGTCAGATCACATATCAATGATCAAAATTTGTCTTCCCTATACAGAATTCTTTAGTACAGCCTAACATTTTAGTGTTATTAGCTTTTGAAATTGTTGGCTTCTTTCTTGCATCTCTTCATTCATATCTAAGGTCTTTGAACACCGTTCTTTATGCAATATGGTGGCAAAACCATAGAGATTGCAGCCTCCCTAACAGTTGCAAGTCTGTGTTTAATAACTTCTCCCTTTACTTTCTCAGGAACTTTCTGCATCCTTCCAGATCTCTTCTTCACTCAGTAATGCCTTGGCTAAATTAGTCATCATATTGTGGTTAATACCAAAAAAATTGGGCTATATCTCAGGACTTTCCACATTGATATCACCCAATGACTTGTATCATGTAAATTCAGTGATATCTGTTCCTATCCCCCAGTGGTTTACATTGATGTGTTCTTTTAAATTAAAGTTACAATTAATCCAAAAATGCAATAAAATTTATATTTGTACTAGCAAAGAATATAGAATATATCTATTTAGAAAAAAAAAAAATACTGAAAAAACAACAGGTAGCTAAGCATTTTTTGAAAGTCACTGTCTGTGTGTACATGAATATATTTGTGAGTGTGTGTGTGTATGAGCATACATATGTGTGCTTGTACATATACATATGTATGTGTGTTAGAGAGTATATGTATATATCTACGGTTAAATATAACAATAGTTTCTGGTTTATAAATTTCTCTCATTTTCATTTCTTCTGAACTAGCAATTGAATATCTTAGAATTGAAGGAATAGATATTAGAATGGAGAAGAAAAAAGGAAAGCTGAAGAATGAAAGGAAGAAGGAAAAAAATGTGAAAATGGAGCCAGAAGCTGATGGTGCTAAAAAAATTCCATTAGGGAGAATGGCTCAGTTTGGAATCATGGCTGTTCTAAGTCTATTTATAGAGGAAAAGATCCACAACTTCATGTATGTATAGGATTCAACAGAAAATACTTAAAAGAGAAGTGAAGTGGACTATTGAAATATGTAGGGAAAATATATAAGTTAATATAGAAGCTGATACAAAAAATATCATATAATAATAATAATTATTTCTATTCTAGGCACAAGGCCTTAAAAATTTGTGGGGAAGGGGGCTAGTCAATTATATCAACTCCAGTGCATAACTGGTACTTATTTCATCGATCCCAAAAGGATGAAAGGCAAAGTCAACCTTGGTGGAATTTGACAGACAAAATACCACTAAGCATTTTGCCCAGCATGCTAATGATTCTGCCAGCTCACTGCCCTAATAATGATAATAATGATGTTGATGACAATGATAATCCTTTCTACTACTGAAAAGATGAAAGGAAAGTCAACCTTGGCAGAATCTGAACTCAGAATGTGAAGATGGATGGAATGCTGCTAAGCATTTTGCCCATTACCCAGCATGCAAACAATTCTGCCAGCTTGCCACCTGGCATGGGTTGGCATTGCCAACCCATGCCAGTATAGACAATGGACATTAAATGATGATGATTATATAAAGGCAGTGGGCTGGTAGAATCGTTAGCATGCTGGATGAAATGCTTAGTGGTATTTCCCCTGTCGCTACATTCTGAATTCAAATTCCGTCAAGGTTGGCTTTGCCTTTCATCCTTTTGGGGTCGGTAAAATAAGTACCAGTTGAACACTGGGGTCAATGTAATGGACTAATCCTCACCTCCCTCAAGCTGCCCATGTTGCAAACATTTGAAATAATAATTATTATTATACCAATCACCATTATTACTATTCAATCAATAATTTTCTTTATAACATATTTTTTCTCAACATATACTTTTGCTACATATTTCTATATTTCCCTTCTATGCTAAGCCTTCTCCAACTGTCTTAACACCAATCCATACCATCAAAATAAGAACTTACAACAGCCATAATTTGTAAACTAAGTTACATCCCCATGCTCTGCTTTCAAATCTTCTTCATTGACTTATTCATTTCTTTTCTTCTTCCTTTTTCATTCATTACTTCTTTTTTTCTTCAACTCTAGTGCTGAAACCAGGATGATCAAAGCAGATTTATAAACCTGTAATTATATATATATATATATATATATATATATATATATATACACACACATACAACTGTATATACACGCATGCATACATATATTTATTGTAAATATTTCACTAAAAAGAAAACTAGAATTGAGATATATACATATGTACACACACACACACACACACATAGCGCTCAAAAGATTCAAACTTAGACTCTGATGTCTTTACAGGGGATCATTTCACTAGGTAAAGAAATGCTGTAAGAGGGATCAAGTTGACCGGGTATAGAGGCAATTATGTGGATAAACAAATTAGTGTCTTCTATATGGAGTATCTCTGAATCTCATCTGTGAATTTTATATATATATATATATATATATATATATATATATAATATTCTAAATAAATGCATTAAGAATGATTGGTTTCATTGGCAAATGTCAAAAAGGTATTTACCTCCACTGGATAACTTTGATGATGGGGTATGCATTAGTTGAAGGACTATTTATATATGCGTGTGTGTGTATATGTATAACTATAACTGGCATTCCGTTGGTTATGACAATGAGTGTTCTAGTTGATCCGATCAGCAGAACAGCCTGCTCATGAAATTAACATGCATCTGGCTAAGTGCTCCACAGACACATAGCCTTAATGAAGTTCTCAGAAACATTCAGTGTTCGACAGAATATGACAAATCTGGCCCCTTTGAATTACAGGTACAAGTTCTCTTCACCAATGAGTGGACTGAAGCAGTGTGAAATAAAGAGTCTTGCTCAAGGACACAATGTGCTGGTGGGAATTGAACTCATAACCTTAGGATTGCCAGTTGAATACCCTAACCACAATTGCACATATTTATACATGTATTCATACATATATCTGTCTGTCTGTATGTATATATATATATATATATATATATATAAAAGTCAGTGAATGGTGGGGTTGTGTAAACCGCACGTGGAGAAATAATAGGAAAATAAAAAATAATAATAATAAGGCAGAATGCTAAACTGAAAGCATATTTTAATATAGATGTGTATAAGGAGGATAAAAAAGGATTTCTAACCGGCTTTCATTGCATGGCAAATTTTCAAGAAGAGGGAAAATAAAAATAATGTTTTTTACAAAAATATCAAAAATATATAAAAAAAAATAAATATACCAATACATTATATTGTCTTTGAGTTTTTAAAGTTCAATGGTAATCCATGTAGATGATTGTTAGATAGATTAAGATGCATGGAATTAAGAAAGGTATTGTGTTTAAAAAAGGCTGAGAGTTTGTGTTAAACAGGAAGTGTGGTGTCAAAATAGGAAGTGTGTGTAAGGGAAGACAATTCTGTGGGTTTTATACTCTTTAGGTGGAGTATAAAACCCACAGAATTGTCTTCCCTTACACACACTTCCTATTTTGACACCACACTTCCTGTTTAACACATAAACTCTCAGTCTTTTTTAAACACAGCACCATTCTTAATTCCATGCATCTTAATCTATCTAACAATCATCTACATGGAATACCATTGAACTTTAAAAACTCAAAGACAATATAATGTATTGGTATATTTATTTTTTTATATATTTTTTATATTTTTGTAAAAAATATTATTTTCATTTTAGCTCTTCTTGAAAATTTGCCATGCAATGAAAGCCGGTTAGAAATCCTTTTTTATCCTCCTTATACACATCTATATTAAAATATGCTTTCAGTTTAGCATTCTGCCTTATTATTATTATTTTTTATTTTCCTATATATATATATATATATATATATATACACCAGAGTAAGCACATAAATGCAAAAAACTGTTACTCAGAGTTTCACGTTTCTGTTTTGTCATACAGTTTTGTTTGGAATTCTAAACAAAACTGTCCGAATGGGAACGTGAAACTCTGAGTAACAGTTTTTGTGATATTTTTGTTGCTTTTTAATAAAGTGTGTGTGTGTGTATATATATGCAACAGGCTTTTTTCAGTTTCCATCTACCAAATCCACTCACAAGGCTTTGGTTGGCCCAAGGCTGTAATAGAAGACACTTTCCCAAAGTGCCATGCAGTGGGACTGAACCTGGAACCATGTGGTTGGAAAGCAAGTTTCTTATCTCACAGCCACTCTTGTTATTTAATAACAGTTTGTAGGCCTGCTGAATGAACTTATCTCATTAGGTTGAGAGAAAGATACATACATACAGACAGACAGACAGACAGAGTAACAAGGTGTGACACATTTCAAGATGGCTTCTAGATGTTAGACCTCTATTGGTTAACTCAGATCATATATATACCCAGGCTAGCATGGAAGGCAGACGTTAAATGATGATGATGATTAAAGGAAGGCTAACTGGGAAGATAGTTTTTGTATGTGGCAAATGCCCAGGGGCAATAAACATTGAAAATGTGCAGAAAACAGCTTCCATCACATGCCAGGGGAAAAACTACAAGTAGTTGATAGCTTCCGTTACCTAAGTGACCAAGTCAGTAGCGAGGGTGGATGCTCTGAGAGTGCAGCTGCTAAAATAAGAATAGCCTGGACAAAGTTCAGAGAGCTCCTACCTCTGCTGGTGACAAAGAACCTCTCGCTCAGAGTAAAAGATAGACTGTATGACACATGTGTGCGAACAGCCATGCTACATGGCAGTGAAAGATGAGTTGTAACTGCTGAGGACATGCATAAGCTTGCACAGAATGAAGCTAGTATGCTCCGCTGGATGTGTAATGTCAGCGTGCATACACAACAATGTTTAAGCACCCTGAGAGAAAAGTTGCACATAAGAAGCATCAGATGTGGTGTGCAAGAGAGACGGCTGCACTGTTATGGTCATGTGTTGCATATGGATGAGGACAGCTGTGTGAAAAAGTGTTACACCCTAGCAGTAGAGGGAACCTGTGGAAGAGGTAGACCCAGGAAAACCTGAGATGACACCACTTTTCCTGTGCATGTGTGAAAAATTTCACACCAGTAGGCCACAGCAGTTCCTGGCTATCATGCCTAGAGTACAGACATGTAGTGTGTGCTCAATGGATTTGAATTCAGAGTGTAAAGCATCATAACTAAATATCAAAATACATTTTGTTTTATACTCTAACAATTCTGAAAATGCATTATAATAAAATATTAAGAAATAAGAGTCAATGTTGTATATGTATGTATATGTATGTATGTATGTATATGTATGCATGTATATGTATGCATCATCATCATCATCATCATCATCGTTTAACGTCTGCTTTCCATGCTAGCATGGGTTGGACGATTTGACTGAGGACTAGTGAAACCGGATGGCAACACCAGGCTCCAATCTAATTTGGCAGAGTTTCTTTGGAGCCTGGTGTTGCCATGTATACATATGTATATATATATATATATGTGGGGGGGGGGTATATTTATATACATACATACATACACATGTATATATATGTGTGTATGTATGCATATACACACATACATAGTATGTGTGTTATTTATCATCATTGTCATCATCATTTCCATCACTGTTGTCATTGGTGCTGTTATATATTATTGTCATTATTTATTTTAATCTTTTAAATGAATTCTTTTGAGTCTTCACTGAATGAATCAAGTCGACAATAAATTGTTTAAGACTTCTGTCAAATGTATTGAAATAACATTTCACAAGCCAAAAGCTGATTGCAGAAGCAAATTCTTTGTTCTCAGATCAAATTTAAAGATAGTTTTCATTTTGACATGTTCACCAAATAAATAGCTGTTTGGAATTTATTTTGTGTACATTATGTATTGGACAAGTATTGCTACTTAATTACATTACTTTTCCAGGATTTTATATATGTCTCTGTAAAGATTTTATGAGCAGTAGCTTTTGGTACTTAATATATATATATGTATATACCAGTTTAGTAGGAATTGTAATTGTGGCAGCAACTGTTTCATGTTGCTAGGAAATACTCAACATACACACACACACACACACACACACATATATGTACATACATACATACATATGTACAAGGGGGTGCTGAAAACTTCCTGGCTTTAAAGGTACCATGAAAGGTCTGGTTGGAGGCCCAACCTTCCAAGTTGTTTTACAGGGCTTAGAAAAGCTGAAGGACCACTGCAATAAGTGTGTGAATAAAATCATAATTAACTGATCCTCCTATATTTTCTTTTATCCAAAACCAGGAACTTTTCAGTACCACTCATGTACACACACACACACATCTAAAGACAAGCACAGGCATAGCTTGCACAGAACTCTGGGCAAATATCTTCCCCTATAGCCATTGACCACCCTTGTGATTAAATATGGGATGGAAACTATATGAACCCTTCTCTGTGTATGTCTGTGTGTGCATGTTATTCATGGAAGCAGGTGAAGATTGGCAACAGGAAGAGCATCCAGCCATAGAAAATCTGGCTCAACAAATTCCATCCCACCCATAAAAGAACAGAAAAGTAGACGTTAAAATGATTATGATATATGTATATATATATATATATATATATATATATATATATATATATATATATATATACACACATACATACACATGGGCTTCTACCAAATCCACTTGCGTTGATCAGGCCAAGGTCCCATGTAGTGGGACTGAAACTTTGTGGTTGCAAAACAAACTTCTTATCTACATACCTATTGTTGCATCTCACACACACATGCAAAGAGATAAAAAAGGAAGCTGTAAACTTGTATACATCCAATCTAGTATATTGGTAATAGAATAAATAATGTCTTCATTTGACAGAATTTTTAGAGCATCAGACGAGACGCTCTGGAGTAATGGCTCAGGTTCTTAATATTCTGTATTCAAATCCAGCCAAGTTGTACTTTACCTTTCATTCTTCCAGAATTAACAAAGTACCAGTTACATACTGAAGCCAATGTAATGAACTAACATGCTCCCTCCTACATAAATTTGAGACCTTATGCCTGCCTATAATAGAAACAATCATCATCATTATAATAATAAGGTAGTGAGCTGGCAGAATTGTTAGCATACGGGACAAAATACTTAGCAGCATTTTGTCTGTCTTTACGTTGTGTTCAAATTTTGCTCTTCATCCTTTTGGGTTTGATAAAATAAATATCAGTTGGGTACTGGTGTCAATGTAATCGACTATCCCCCTCCCTCAAAATTTCAGGCCTTGTGCCTATAGTAGAAAGGATTATTATTATTATTATTATTATTATTATTATTATTATTATTATTATGGTCTGAGTTCGGATTCTGCCCTTGTCAACTTTGCCTTTCATCCTTTCAAGTTGGGTTGGTGCAATAAGTACCAGTTGAGTATTGGGATCAGTATAATCAACTGACTAGCTCTCTCCCTTAAAAATTTAAGGCATTGTACCTATAGTAGAAAGAACTATTATCATTATTATTTATTGTATTATCTTTGACCATGCTTTGTAACCATTGCGATTACATTACTTTAAATGAAAAGGTTTAACTATAATACTCCATGATCTTATAAACATTCTGGCTGAAATTTTGAGAATTTAATGTTTTCTGTTCTAGTCTGCAGGCCTGGTTGGCTCCCAAAACTGGTTAATAGATTATACTGAAAGGTGTTTAATGAACCCTAACAAACACACACACACACACACACACACACACACACACACACACACACACACACACACACACACACACACACACACACACACACACACACACACACACACACACACACACACACACACACACACACACACACACACACACACACACACACACACACACACACACACACACACACACACACACACACACACACACACACACACACACACACACACACACACACACACACACACACACACACACACACACACACACACACACACACACACACACACACACACACACACACACACACACACACACACACACACACACACACACACACACACACACACACACACACACACACACACACACACACACACACACACACACACACACACACACACACACACACACACACACACACACACACACACACACACACACACACACACACACACACACACACACACACACACACACACACACACACACACACACACACACACACACACACACACACACACACTTTCCCTCTCTCTCTCTCATTTAATAGTATAGAAAAATTGCGTGTGTGTGTTGTATCACTAGGAAGGAACAATATTGCATGCAGGTCAAAACACCACCACATAGATGCCTCCCCATTGTCTTTGGCAGTGTTTTGTGTATGGCAGGATATTAGATATAGGAGTGGATGGACAAAATCCTGAGCTAGAAGTAAAAGGGAATGTTGGATAAAGTCACTACTGGAATTCTAGGTAGTCTGAGAGAACCTACGGAAATTTTTTTAATAAATTTGCCTTTTGGGTATGAAAATTATTGAAGAAATACTTCAATGCTAGATATTCTTCCAAATGAAACCCCCTGAACCATAGAATAAGATCTTACTGGGTATTGATATATCATTGTGTTGTTGTTGATCCTGATCATGCTGATTTATGATAAAAGACAATCATCAATAACCAACCCAACTATTTTTGTATATAATGTACCCTTAACTACATTGTCTAATATGTCTTACATATTCCCTTTTTTTATTTAGTAGTTTGAGGAATATTTGACTGCTGTTTCCAACAGATATAGAACTCTCTGATTGGGTCAAAGTGTTTTATCAATGTATGTAGCAATCCGAATTCTGTGCACAATTTGCTGCAGTCTGAATGCTCTGCACAATTTGCTGCAGTCTGAATGCTCTGCACAATTTGCTGTAGTTTGAATGCTACACATTTTACTGCAGTCCTACTTGATTTTGTGTATCCAAGGCTGTAGTAATAACTGTAATAGTAATGACTATTGTTGCTGTTTTTGCTTGCCCCAGGTCAACTCATGTTGAGTAGAACCATGATCAACAGTCTTCCAACTGTGACCATCCATAGTATATTAAAGATATACTATCTTATATTGACCTTCAATTTTAAGATAAGGGGTTTTGACTTGAAGGAGATTTGGCTGCTATTTGTACCATGTTATGTTATCCTTTAAAAACTGCCTTGTTGGCTCAAGGAGTAATTTAGACATAGTTGGTGTAGGAGGGTGTGGTTCTTCAAGATTTATGACCTTTCTAATTGGATAGTTTAGGTCAAGGAATATTGTGGTGTTAGAAATTTAATGAGAGATAGATCAAGTTGGACCATTTATAATAAACTTTAAGCGTTGTGGGTTGATGAGAAAGATGTTGAGTGTAGAATAAGATGGCAAAGTCGTGAGAGCATCAGAAGAAATGTCTTGCTGTATTTATTCTGGCTTCTTGCATAAGTTCAAACCCCACAGGAGCAACTGACTTTCATCCTTCTGTGGCCAATAAATAAAGTACCTGTCTAACGTAGTGAACTGACAGAATTATGAGTGTAGAGCAAAATGCCTTGTGATATTTATTTTGGCTCTTCATGTTCTTACTTCAAGTCTTGCCATAGCCTGTATGGGTGGTAAACCTATATTGTCTAGTTTAACACCACCACCTGACACTTTGGGTGCCTTTAACAGAGTCCACTCTGTTGTAAGTATTTGGGTCAGGCTTCTGGTTTGAGGACACCTGCTACTCTTCTATCACTCTCAGAAACCCTGTAAACCATTTTAGACATTACTCTCCCCTTGTAGCTAGGCAATAAAAAAAAAATGGTTCTTAAAGAATTTAATGTAGAAGGTTGTTAAATGTAGATAGAGACGACTAATAAGCTCTTAGAACCATTGATGATTCTTACACAAACTAGTTCACTCAGCAATTACCATTGCAATTACTGAAAGATCATTCATTGCAATAAATATAGGAGAAATTTAGGATAAAGAAATACATTATAATCACCTATTCAGTCATTGTGGAGAAATAAACATGAAAACAGCAATTATACTAATGATGATGTCTTACATTAGCAGAAACATTTTTATGAGTGGTTATCTAGTCAGTTAAATTAACCCTTTAACTGTACAAGTCAGATATAGCCACTCAAAATTTCATTACCTTTAACTATTGATAGCAATTTTATATAGGAATCTATATTTTGTTGAAGAATGTCATGTTTCAAACTATTTTTGTTGAGATTAGGTCAAGTTTATTGAGGTAATGGTACTTGCAGAAAATACCAGTTCTATTTCTTGGTAGATATTTAACATCATTACCAGAATAACCATGAAATTTAATTTCACAGTGAAAGGGTTAATTCAAAATATTGTAAGGTGTTTCTTTTCTGCCACTCCCACTTAGTGAATGACTAACATTGCTTTGATTCTTTCAGCTGTTTCAGTCTTCTTATGACCTCATTAGTAAATCCTATAACTGGGGGAGAATCACTAAATAAATGTTCATGATTGAACACTGGTTGGTATAGAAAAATAAAATTATTTAAGTATTGAATTACTCCTAGATGTCATCCATTTGAAAACATAAATGTTAATACAGTTCTATATTTAAGAGATGAGGAAGTAAATAATGTATAAATGTTAATGTTAACATATTTAATGCAATGGGCAACAAAAATTTAACTTGATATCTGCTTGATATAGAACTAAAGCTAAAAAACGTCTGCTAATGGCTCAAGGTGGTGGTGGTGGTGGTGGCAGCTTTGTCATTGATTATAATGTAGTAACAGTTGTCATCATTGTTTCCACAAAAGATTTCTAACTCTCTAACCTCAACAATCTAAAATGCTTGCAGTCTCAATGAATTAGTTTCTCTTAATTTTGCAACCAAGATAGAACTTTCAGTGAGATCAAAGTATTCCAAAGTCCTCAAAAGTTGAACATATTGATGTCTAAATTTAGAGATCCCCCCTTCTCTCTCTCTCTCTCTCTCTCTCTCTCTCTCTCTCTCTCACACACACACACATGCACGCACATTCACTTTCCAGCACCTCTCTTTCACCTCCACCACCAGTCACCATCATTCAATGATTAGCATCCTTTCAGTACTGTATTAATCCACATGAAACAGTCTTTGTCTTGGTAACTACAGCCAGTAGTGTTGCTGGGTGGTTATGAATAGTGGAAAAGGAGAGAGAGTCTTTGTACAACACTGGATTATAGCAAGAGCAGCAGTAGCCATGGAGGTGATGTTGAGGGTAGTCTCTATAGAGATGGTGGCAGCAGTTATTTTGGTCTGAGGTGTGATTGGAAGTTACTGCTGATTACTGCTAATTAGTTGAATATTTCAAGGTGTAATGTTTAAAAGTGGTTAATTATTATAATTAAATTATATTTAAATATTCTGTGCTAGAAGGGCAATATCTGTGATATTATTTCTTCGACAATGACACTCACAGACCAAGAAGTGGGTTATGTCTACCACCCAAGGACTCAAAATGCAAAGAACTGGAACAAATGCCGCAATATATCTCATCCAACAATTCCGTCTTCTCTCAACTAGTATTTTATCAATCCCACAAAAGATCAAAAGTGAAGCTGAGTTCAGTAAGATATGAACTCAGAACCAGAACGAAGACCACAAAGCATTCTATCTACAATGCCTAAACTAATATTTGAACGGCAGTATCATGTCTTGACTGTTACCTCTGATCATTCTATTGTGATTATTGCCTGCAGTCAGCTTAGTTTAACTGCTGTTTGTGATGATCAGACTGGTCCTACTGCTATCTGTGGTCAGTCTTGTCTAAAGACTACTCCTGCTGTTAGCCTTGTCTACAGACTGCTATCTGTGGTCAGCCTTGTCTACAGACTGCTATCTGTGGTCAGCCTTGTCTACAGACTGTTCTTACTGCTGTCTGTGGTCAGCCTTATCTACAGACTGCTCTTTGTGGTAAGTCTTATCTACAGACTGCTCCTACTGCTGTCTGTGGTCAATCTTGCCTGCAGACTACTCTTACTACTATCTGTAGACAGCTTTCTCTACACACTGCACCTACAGCTATCTGTGGTCAGCCTTGTCTAACTGATGTTCTTAGTTTGGTTTAATTGCTTCTTGTGGTCAATCTATTTTTTCTAATTTCATCTTAGTCTGACAGGTTGGTCTAACTTTTGTCAGAAGATAAACTGTTTTAACAGATTTTCCTAACCCTTTGAATCCACCAACCTAGAATTTGTGTTACCTGTGATTTTTGTCTGTATCCTATCAGCTCACCATTCCATTCTCATGTACTTCTGTTTACCACTGTTATTTGCATACACACTTGGAAGGGGTTCAGGGTTCAAAGAATTAAGCTTAGTTCTAAGACCTACTTGTACATATTTAAAGTATTCTAGATATCTGAAACAGACATACAGAGTTTTGTGAAACAGTATCAGAAACAATTTTCTTTAGAATGAAGTTTAGACAATTTCTATAGTATATTAAATGGTGAAATGTTTGTGTAAAACTATAACCACAGAACCTGACTTTCTGTACTTATATCTCTTAATTCTTTATATTTTTTGCAGATCATTATCACTGGTTTATATTCAAGTGAAAATGACCAATCAAAGAATTTTGACCGACCAATCAAAGCAATTGCTCTTGATCCCCAGTTTTCAAAGCCAGGAAGTGGCAAACACTACATTAGTGGTGATGATAAGGTAAGACTGACCATTTTGGACTTAGTCTATTCAAATCCTCTTCTGTCCTTCATCTAATCCTATCAGCATCCGTCTTCTGTCTGTCTGTCTGTTCTCTTTCTACTTTTGTCCCCTTTCACTGTCTACATCATTTGTCCCTTTCAGTGTTCCTTTGTGCACTGTATGGTCTACCACTTCCCTGCCCTGTTCAGTTTGCATCTCCTTGGTTCTTGTCCAGAACTAGTACTGTTATTACTACTACTGCTGCTACTACTACTGCTACTACTACTACTACTACTACCACCACCATCACTAATATGAACTATTATACCTACAATGACAGCATTGTAGACAATAACAATGGCAGCAGCCCCAACAACAACAACAACAGCAGCAGCAGCAGCACTATCATCAACAGCAGCTGTAGTAATAACAACAAAAGCAACAACACTAGCTCTAACAACATCAACAGCAGCATTATTATCAACAGCAAGACAGAAGCAGTAGTACTGGCAACAACAGAAACAGTACTACTGACATCAACAGCAACACTACCACTAACAACATCAGCAACAGCACTATCAACAACAACAACACTACCACCACTGTTGGGAAACATAGCAAGGAGGAGATGAGGAGCTGGAGGTCGGAGGGCAGTGGTCTTTTCTCTGCCAACCCTTCCCCCCTATCAGACACAGGTGTGAAGGGACATAAAATTTCCTCTAGCATATCATACTTGCTAATTAAGACAGGTGTACCTCAATGAGAACTCTTACAACAACACTACAACTAAGAATAACAGCACCACTACCACCACCTGTTGTAACTGTACTTCTAACACAAGAAATAACAGTACGTTTGACTCCTTCATTTATGCAATCCACTTCACAGTCTCTAATAGCATCAGTAACACTGCCTACAATATGCCTAGAAATAGCAGCCAAATATTTTGCCCTCAAGTCAACCTCTATATGATTACTCAATTTACTAGAAATAGCTGCCAAATCTGCCTTCAAATGACACCCTACTGTATTTAAAATAGGAATGGCACTTTGGGATAAACTAGTCCTTGATAGAACTGTGTCTGAAAATAAGACGAGATGATCCCAACTGGAACACCTTTAATCTTTGATCATAAGTCTGTTTGAGCAGAGTGACTATCCTAGCATTACAACCAACACAATCTTTAATGTAACCACTACCACCAGCACAAGGAAACCTCTGTGTGACCTCTTGAGCTGCTAGGAAAAGCAACCAAATTTCCTTAGCTCACACTTACTATCTTAAGTTCAAAGAAAACATTGAACAATGCAGCCTTAGATAATAAATATATATATAAGAACACAAATGGGTTGAGGTTTACTATTTCGATTCAATTGGATCCTGCTAATACTTAATTAATTTTTTTTTTTAAACTGAAATTTAATAATGTGCTTCCCAACCTCATGGTTCTAGGTTCAGTCCCACTGCATCACACCTTGGGTAAGTGTCTTCTGTTATAGCCTCAGATTGACCAAAGCCCTGTGAGTGGATTTGGTAGATGGAAACTGAAAAGAAGCCTGTCGTATATATATATATATATATATATATATATACACACACACACACACGACGGGCTTCTTTTATATGTGTGTGTATGATCTGATCAATAAGTACCCGAACTGTTGTTATTATAACGAAGCTAAAGCATGCAGAGTGAAGCCGCTTGGCACAGATTGACCTTGAACTTTGTTGTGCATGTGCACTGAGTGTTAACATTCTAGCTCACTTCCACTGTTTACAGCAGAGCTTGGAAGGAACGTGTGCCGCATGTGATTGTCATATTGACCATGACAGATAAAGTTGAGCAGAGAATCTACATCAAATTTTGCCAAAAGCTTGGCGATACCTGCTCAGAGGCCTAAGCAGATTTTCAAAAAGTTTTCATCATTGTCAGCACAATCAAGAGCTTCTGCAACTGAAACCCGGGTGTCTTCTTGGTCAGCTGAAAGCAGTTTTGGCACAAACTTGGCAGACATGCATCTCATACCCAGATTTTCAGTGATAATGGACTGAACTGAACCGTAACTAACCTGCACATCTTTTGATAACTCAGGGACGATGATTCGATGATTTCCCCTCACAGCTGCATGCACATCTGCGATGCTTTTCTCAGTTTTGCTGGTTGCAGGTCTCCTAGAACATTTGCCAACATCAACATTTTTTCGGCTATCTTGGAAACGTCTGAACCATTCGTACACTTGTGTGCAGCTCATACACTCCTCTCCATACACTTTCTACAACTTTATCTCTTATGGTCAATATGATGATCGCACGCTACACACCTTTCTTCCAAGCACGACCCCAGGACTTATTCTTTGTAAGCCTAGTACTTATTCTATCGGTCTCTTTTTGCCGTACCGCTAAGTTACGGGGACGTAAACACTCCACCATCGGTTGTCAAGCGATGGCAGGGGGAACAAACAGACACACAAACACACACATATTTATATATATATATACAACAGGCTTCTTTCAGTTTCCGTCTACCAAATCCACTCACAAGGCTTTGGTCGGCCCGAGGCTATAGTAGAAGACACTTGCCCAAGGTGCCACGCAGTGGGACTGAACCCTGAACCATGTGTTTGGTAAATGAGCTACTTACCACACAGCCATTCCTACGCCTGTATATATATATATATATATATATATATATATATATGTATCACTGGCTTTCCAGCCATGACCATCATTTTATATATATATATATATAAATATAAAATGATGGTCATGGCTGGAAGGCCAGTGATCATAGGTTTGCTCAGTTGGGGTAGTCCTGGGGCCAAACAATAACCTTACCTTCAACTCCCCCATCATTTACAAAACTACTTCTACCATCATACATTTATCTGGTGGTGGTGGTGGTGGTTGTCTGTGCGTGTGTGTGTGTGTGTGTGTCTGTCTGTCTGTGTGTGTGTATGTGTGTGTCTGTAGTGAGAATGGGAAATAAGAGATGCAGAAGGTAGGGATGGAGTTGGGATGTATGTTTGTTTTCAGGCCTGAAGAACTAAATCAATATTGCCTACCTGATGACCAGCTGCTGTGTGGCCAGTGGGGGTGGGAGGCGGTAAGGCAGTGGTAATGTGTTGATGTTAGTGCTGATGGTGGGGGATGTCTGTTTGGTGGTGGTTCTGGTACTGGTGGTCGATGTGTTGATGGTGATGGCTGTTGTTGTCAGTATTGGTATTGATGGCAGCAGTTCTATTTTCACTCACTATCACACACATACCCTTTCTCTCTCTTTTTCTATCACTCTCTCATTCACTCATTCATTCACATTGTATCTCACTCTCTCTCATTCATTCATGCTGTATTCCACTCTCTCTCTCTATGTATCTTACACCCTCTTTTTCACCCTTTTTTCTTACTCTCTTTAACACACACACTTGGACATATTTCATTCTCTATTCCCTCCTTTCTTTTCTCTCACTCTTTCTCTCTATTCCCTCTCTCTCTCTCTCTCTCGTCCTGTATCTTCCTCTTAGCTCTCTCTTTCTCTCTCACTCACACACACACACCTGTTCTCTTCCTTTCTTCCTTTCTCTCTCTCTCTCTCACCCCATAAATCTATTCAGTATTTCTTTATAGTCCACCATCTCACGCACCCCTCCTTGCTCAGTTGCTGGGGGGAACTTCAGCCTATCAGCCAATCAGATTTCTTAGCTGCTGCTGCTAATCTCGTTGTGGTAGCAGTGGTTGCGGTAATAGTAAAGGTGATGGTGTTCATGTTGATGGTATCAGTGATGGTATTGGCTGCGGTACTGGTGGTGGTGGTGGCGGCGGCAGCAGTTGTGTTGTTGTGATGATGATAGAGGTAGTGTTAATCTTGTGATGGTGTGGGAACAGTGGTTAGTTATGGTTGTTGTGATAATGGGAACACAGAAAGTTGTTGTTACTGTTGCTGTTCGGCCCAGGGTCAGCCCTCTTTGGGCAAAACTGTGGTCAAAGAAATTCTATTTATGACTATCCTGTGCTTTTATATATACATTGACTATACTGTCCAATGTGTCCTCCTGTGTATTTTTTTTTTCTTTTTTTTCAAGAATGGTAGGGTTTGACTTGAAGGAATTGTACTTCTCTTTCTAGCGGCTGTAGTGACCACATAGGACCTCCATCGTTGGCTCGAGAAAGTTGATGTAATAGACGGTGGTGGCATTGTTGGTAGTGGTGACTGCTGCAGCAGCAACAGAAGTGGTGGTGGTGGTGGCCGAGGAGGTGGCAGTGGTGACGATGGTGGCTGGTGTGATAGTGCTGTAGATGGTGTGGGAATGACACTGAGTTACTACAGTGAATGATGGTGCTGATGATTACAGGTAGTTATTGTGGTGGTGGTAGTGGTGGTTGTAGTGGTGATGGTGATGGCACGTGTTACAGTTTATCATGTTGGTGGTCTTCGGTAGTGGCTAAGTTGCTGGTGATAGTTATTGAACTGGTAGTAGAAATAGTTATTGGTACCAGCAGTGGTTGGTAATGATAGTAGAGGTAAGGGTGGTTGTGGTGTTGGCACTGGTAGAGACAGTTACTGTACTTGTGGTGGTGGTGGTGGTATTGATGTTGGTGATGTTTATTGTAGTAGTGATGATGGTGGTGGTGGTAGTGGTGTCAGTGATGATAGATAGAAATGGTTATTGTGCTGGTACCAGTATAACAGTGGTAGCGTGGCTGGTAGTGGAGGTGGTTAGTGTCGGTTTAGTTAGCTGCTGTTTTATTTGAATACTTAGTCATTTTAAAATCGATAGCAGTCAGATTGTTTCTGTTCAGCTTACCATCAACAAAAATTGTAAAGTTAGCACTAACTATCGAATACCTTCCATTGGCTTCTGTATTATTACAACACTGCATTGTACACTCCTGACTGCAACAGTGAAACAAGCTAGACAACACTTAGCATTCCAACAACATGCAACATCCTAGTGCATTTGTTTGGGGAGGGTTTTTTTTCTTTTGTATTCTTTTTTTTTTTACTCCCCCACGTCTTTCCATTCTTTATTTTTTTATAAATTTATTCTCCCTCTCTCACTACTCCCTTCCTCCCCTTCCACCCACCTCCCACTCCTCATGTCTTCTGTATTCTCCGAGTTGAATCTATTTGCAGTAATCTGTAACGGAATTTTTCTTTCCTTTTCTTTTCTTACATTTTCTTGAGAAATTGTCAGTTCCTGGTGTATTTTCTTTTTTTCTCAAGGGATGCTTTTTCTATATAGCTTTTTCATTCTTGGATCTCTCTCTCTCTCATAGATATATATATATATATATATATATATATATATATATATATATATACATATATACTTACATACATTCCTTCTTTCTCCTTTTTTCTCCTCCCCCACTCTCTCTCTCTCTCTCTCTCTCTCTCTCTAATGAACAAACTGTATGAGGTATGTATAAAGAGTCTGATGTAAAACAGTGTATAATAGATTACTATATAAAGTGTGCGTATATGTGTAAGAAATGGGACATTGTGATGTGATGGAGTGTGTGCAATGAATGAAGAGAACTAAAATCTGTGTGTGCATGTGTGTTTTAGAAGTTTTATATTTCTTGTGTGACAGTGAATGTTGAGAAGTATGAAGGATGTGTGTGTGTCAAATATCTGATATTACTGTATAGTTATGAAACTGGAATGGTGCATTTAAAAGAATATACAAGAAGTTTCTAAAGTTAGTGATCTACGCTCATTGAATGTAGGGATAGGACTGTATAAGTTGTGTTCTAATATGTAAGATGTGTATATGGTAGTAAAAATATGGAAAGTGAATATCAAGGACTATATTTGTAGTGTTTATTAAGTATGATGCATGTACATAACACTGTGAAACATGGTCAGTGAGTAGAGAAGAACAAGCTAAGCTGGCAAATTGGACATAAAACATAAACTTAGAAGAATAGCTGATTTCTAGGTTGAGAAAGTAACTGAGAAGTAAAGGTATTGGCTGCTGTGTGCAGAAGAGATTGCTGCTGGGAAATAAGTCTGTCATGTCGATGGGTGATGTATTTAAAGGAAAAGAAGTGTTGTATTTTAGTGTTGGAAAGTACATGGGATAGAGAGAGAGAGAGAGAGAGAGAGAGAGAGAGAGAGAAAACAAATTTCAGCCACAGAGCAATAGTGGTCTAACATTGGTTGCTCAAGTTTTTGTCACAGAGCAATAGCAGTGCCAAAACTGGCCACTCAAGTAAAAAGGGTTAACAGAGATTAAGGAAGTAGTAAATTGTTCTCAAAATACCCCAAACTAATATAACAACTGTACAACTCTGAATAGTTAGATCAGTGTATTTTAAGTACCTTAATTGGTGTTGATCAAACATTGTAGCTACACGTTTTGATTGAGTAACTTGTAGTCTGTAACTTGTAAAGTTACAAATTAACAGATGTTAGAGGGCTGGGATCAATGCCTTGTAGTATTTGTTCAAATTCTGGTCATCTTTGTTTTTCATCCCTTCAGAGTCAATAAAAAAAAGGTACCTATCCCAGGTGGTGGATGGCAGAACAGCCAGAGAATCAGACCAAATGCCTTGTGGTGTTCTGGCTTTTTGTATTCTGAATTCAAATCCCACTGTAGTCTACTTAATCCATCACTCAGTTTAACACCACTATTTGGCACCTTCGCTGCCCTCAGCAGACTCCACTCTGTAGCGAGCGTTTTGACCATGTCTCTGGTTTGTGGATACATTCCTCCTTCTCTCTCACAAAGAGTCATAGACATTGCCTTTACTTCTGACTAAAAAGCAATGAAAAAAAACCCCTATAAAACATATTTCCCATGCACAAATAAGCCACTGTACTGACTCACAGAGGCACTATTCACAATCAGGTCCCATTTTTTGTAAATGTAAAATGCAAGTGTAAGCAATTAATTTTGAGGGTCATAGATTATCAGGCCATTTGCAATGTTTCTCTGTCCCTGGAAAATATATATTACTCTCACTGGTGGAGTTTATTTAACTGTAAATAGGTACAATTCAAGAACAAAGTTCATGATTGTCAGCATGAGGAACACTGTATAGCAGATGAGTGTCTAATTTGCTTTACTAGTCTCAAACTGTTTCATGATTTCTGAGCAAGAAGACCCATGCTATCAGTTGTCTGCTAGTACAACAGATACCAAGATCTGTACCTTCATGCTTCTCTATCTATTACAGCTGCACTCATTCAATGACTGCTTTAAGGAATATCGTTTACATCAGACAAAATGTATTATGATATTTGGTTATCACTCTATGTTCTGAGTCAAATCCCACTCAGGATGACTTGGCCTGTCATCTTTTTGATGATAAGTACCAGTAATGCACTGGAATGAAATAGGAGATTGAATCTAATCATCTGTAGCGAAGACATGACACAATATAGATAAAGAAATTTGAGAAATTTGAAAAGAAAATACAAAACCGGTTATTTCTCCAAAAACAATGTTACTATACGCAAAAATTTTCTAACATTTTTCTAACATAACTATTTAAGTATATTCTTTAACCATATATACAAGCCTTCTGTAGTTTTTTTGTCTTTTATACATCCAACCACATGCTTTCACATACCAACTTTCTCACCTATATGTATATATATATAATACATGTATGTGTGATGTTTTGAAAACAACTTGCACAAGCAAGTGCTGTCATTTGAAAGCTTTGCATACCGGAAGCCAGCAAGTGTATGGGGTTATCAGGAGAGAATGTGTGCTGTTTAGGAGCCTACCTCTTGACAGCATCATTGCGCACCGGCCCCCTCACCGATATGAGACCCCACTTGCTAGATCAACTAGCTATCAAATAAAGCTCAACATTCTTCTAGTCATCACTCACCGTCTCTTTTTAACCAAATCCAGTGACTAGCCTTTTTTCCACTGTGGTTTGAATATCGGTCATGGTGGTATTTACTTTACGATGAGTTAGGCCTAACGATAACAACACTCACTTCACACTGTGTCCAACAAATCCTCTACATCTGACTTTGATTGGAAAATGCTCCGCTTTCCAACCTGTGTCTTCACATTCCTTGAGGAAGTTTACATAATGGTCAATCTTTTAAGCCCGAGTGGCATCCATGTATCTTCATGAAGAACCATTAATTTGACTAAATTCACCACTTTCTTTCTTTCACACCACAGTATTTTAATTTTTTCAGCTTGTTCTTGGAGAAAAGAATTTCCTTGGTCGCTACAAGAACTACGTTTTACATAAGGGAGAAGGTCCAATCCGAAACATTAAATGGAAATCTTTTCTCATAGCCTGGGCCAATGATAAGGTAAGTGGAATTTTGGAAGACATTTGATTTGATTTTATATGCTGTAGTTATTGCTTGCTTAACCCATTACCTCCCATAATTCTATTAACTGGAATTTTTTTTATGAAACTTTGATTTCTAGCATAAAACAGCCTTAGAAACACACTGGAATGATCAAAATAACATTTCAAAAAGAAATAAGCGAGATATTGGGTGAAAAATTAGCAAACCTCATTTGAATATCAGAGAAACCTGACAGATAATTACAAAATTTGTAATTTTTAAGTGATCTCATATGAGATCACTGGTAGGTAATGGGTTAAGAAGGTTGCTCTAAATTCATGTGGTTTTGGGTTCAGCCCCTTTGCACTGCATCTTGGATAAGTGCTTATCAATGAGTATATATATATATATATATATATATATATATATAAATAAATAAAAGATACAAGGAGTTCTCATCAGGGCAACACAAACATGCTCAAATTGGTATGCCACTTAAATTCTGGTTTGATCTGCAGTAGATGTGATTTTGTGACTGCCATTCTAAACAGCTAGAAGTGGCTTCTCCTTGAGCCAGTAGGTATATATTAAAGCAAAAAAGAAAAGGCAAGCAGTTTGGCAAGACTTGACAAGGACATTTAATTTAGCTACATAATAGAAGGTTTAGAAAGTCTCTAACAGCTTGTTCTAGAATATCCCAGCTATTGGAACATCATATCGAACAAGGACTCCATAGTCTGAGTAAAGTGTCATCAGAGAGAGATAGGTTAAACATATGTAATGGTGAAAGAATATTCCTCATCAATGGTAATTATTGTGGTTCATTATGTCCAGAAAGGGAGAAGAAATCCAATTAAAACATATTCATTAGGTAAATCCATGAACAGAGAGAATGGCTTGATAGTAATCCATGGCCCTAAAAGGGGTGGGATGATCACCACTGGAATATATTTAGTAAGGTTTGATCTTGAGTTAAATAGCAACACCAGCCCTTTAAAGCCTAAGGAAATATTTAAATTTCAAATGTTACAAAACAGATCTATCCAACCCACACTAGAATGATTAAAGAACAGTAAAAACAGTGATTGATGATTTTAAACATTCAATTGGCTGGTGGGAGTGGGGGTGATTATTGAGAGAGTGATGGGTTGATGGTATGGGGAATGAGGAAGAAGAGGAGAAGGAGGATTAAGATAAAGAAACTGGGGACCCCCTCTACTTCTCCCTTGCACTATTAAAGCAAATAAACATATGTTTATCTTTGTGTTTTTGTTTTCCTCCTCAGGGTGTGAAAATCTATGACATGAGTCTAGAGTGCCGCATAACCAACATTCCAAAAGATCATAGGTAAATGTTTTCAATTGATGATTATTATTATTGTTCTTGTTGTTTTTGATGTTATTTTTAAATGATTAAAAAATAAAAAATGCTTTATATGTGTGTGTGTGTATATATATATATATATATATATATATATATTTAAAAATCGATGTTAATTAAAATGCAGAGATTTATCAAACAAAATTAAAACATAAATGAAATGAAAAATGAGAGAGAGAGAGAGAGAGAGAGAGAGATAACTGTATTTGGTGAAATAATGGTGTTGGTGGTAGAAGAAATAAGAAAATACAAAGATGTTTTCATCTTTGTATTTCATATGAAATGATGAAGAAAAATTGAGAGAAGAGGAAGGAGTGGGTTGGTAACCTTGAGTCTGAGGTTTGTCTGTTTGTCTGTCAGTGTTGGTGTGTGTAAGTAGTCTGTATGTGTTCATGTACATGCATGCATACATACACACTATTAAGTCTCTTTCTCATAGTGTGTATGCATGTGTGCATATATCTTTATTCCTAGCTATGTATTTGTATGTCTGTATATGTGTATGACTTGTGTGTGTGTGTATGTTTGTGTTATATACCAGAGTGCAAGCATGGTCCACCAGTTAATAAGTTTGTGTTTTAATAATGAGGTTTCGTGTTCAATCCTACTGCACATTGGACAGGTATTTTCCATGACAAGCTTGAATTTATTCAAACCTTATAAGGATAGTTTAGGGAGACCGAAGCTACATTAACCCAGTGGGTGAACTGCACCTGTAATTTAAATGGCAAGCTTTTTTATACATAGCATCTCACTGAATCTGCCTAAGGATTGCATGAAGGGCATGTCTGTAGTATACTCAGCTACCTAACACCATAACTTTAATTTGGTGTTTCTCAAGGTGGGATGCATGACCTACCAGCAGGGTATGGCAATATTTAAACATTTGGGGTGTGGTTTAAAAGCTTGCTTTGCAAACACATGGTTTCAGGTTCAGTCCCACTGCGCAGTACATTGAGCAAGTTTCTTCTACTATTGCCTCGCGTCAGCCAATTCCTTGTCAGGGAATTTGATAGACAGGAACTATATGGAAGCCCATTGTACATGTATGGTGGGGTGGGGTGGGGGAAGGCAGTGTATATATTTGTGTGTGTGCTCCCCCCCACACACACACCCTAACCTGCTTGACAGCTGGTGTTGGTTTGTTACATCCTGCTAGTGGTTTGACAAAAGAGACTGATAGAATAAGTACTGGGGTCAATTTGCTTGACTAAACCCTTCAGGGCAGTGCCCCAGTATGGCCACAGTTCAATGACCTAAACAAGTGAAAGATAAGAGATATATTTAAACACTTCCCCCTCATTCCTTCCTCTTTGGCACACATCCTTCCAGGTCTAACTTACAACCGCTAAAACTGTGCTAATCTCAACTAATTTTTAAAGTCTAATGGAGTTGCATGGGTGTGAGCAAGGCTGGTTTTAAGCCAATTAGGCAGATTTATTCAAATTGGGCTCTGCACACATACTCAGGCAGAGGACACTATGACAAATTTTTAGTATATCATTGTGGCTAATGATAGAGCCTCGAACTCTCGACACTTTTTGTCTGGGACTTTCATGCTACAAGAAGCATAAAACATCAATCTTCAGCTTTTGTAGAGTAGAGGGTGACGCTGACAATTTTCTAATTGGGCCCTGCCCTTCCTAGTGCCGGCCCTGGTGTGAGTCAAGTTATCTGATTGTTTAGAATAACAGACACTATCAGAGAAAGTACTAGCCCTCTGTGCCACACATTGGAACTGAACATGAAGCCACATGGTTGTGAAGCAAACTTCTTAACCACACAGCCATGCCTTTGCTAATTATTAACACTAATATTGATAAAATTTATTCTCTTTCCAGTAATCGACCTGACCTCTATCAGTGTAACCTCTGCTGGAAAGATGACCGAACCTTGCTGGTTGGCTGGGCAGACTTAATTAAAGTATGCATCTTTTGTTTTTTTAGTTCTTCCTCGCATACCTTTCATGTAATTACCCTTCCATTCTACATTAATATTCCCCCTTATAACTTCTCTATACAGTCTATGTTCTTTAAATCCCTCTCCATAATCACCATCGATGTCAGTGAAGGGAAACCTGAGGAAGGGAAACCTGAGGAAGGGAAACCTGAGGCAGGGAAAGGAACAACTGCAGAATCACACAATTTGTTCAACATATTGACTAAATCTTTCTCAACAAACTACTTACCATTCTTTTGAAAGAATTGGAGATCACATATTTTAAGACAACCTGCTCCACATAAAAGATGAAATAGCTGTTGTTAGAAATGTTGATCAAATGAGGGCTGGTGGTCATCCTGGACATCTACTCTTGATAGCAAAATTGTTACTGCTTAGCCTCTGGTCATCCTTGCTTAAGCAAACCTACAGTGAAAAGTATTGCCGCTGTTAACATCCTGTTTTTCTTTTTGTTTTTTTCTTCTTGTTTTGTGGGGTTTTTCAAACTTCTTCCTTCCTTCTTTCCTTCCTTCCTTGTTTTTTCTCTTTAGACAATAGGAGTAATATGAGGACGATTTGGTTGCTATTTCTAACAGACCAAGTTGCCACATAAAGGTTTCCGTCTGTGGCTCATGACAACAGAACATTCCTCCATTGGTTGGTTTTGATGGAACCAAGATTCTTGTTGCTATCGCTGGCGTTTACCACACACTCTCATCAACAATCATAAATATAAGGGATCTGGGGCTCACATTACCTACTTCCACCCTTAACAATACCCTTTTATTGATTGTTACAGATGTAATGAATCTAAGGCTCATCAGTAGTTCCAACCCTTAATAATTGTATGTTTTGGTTGATGTATTGTTGTTTAGCCCTTGGTTGGGTCTCATTGAGCAGGCCTAACTTTCAAAGGAATTCCAGCTGTGACCATTCTGTCTTTCTGTATACCAGGGACTATATTATTATCCATTGTCCTTTACATTTCAAGGAGATTCATGGAAATGTGTATGATGTTGTCATAAAAACGTTGTGTAAATAATGGGCCCTTGGCTTCTATCAACATCATTGTTGTCGTCATAGTTATCATCATCACTACAACTACCATCCCTGTTAGCTGCTATGATCATCATGACTATCTTCATCCCTATTCCCCTTCCTTTATTATTATCATCACTCTTATCACCAACTCCTTTCTTTATCATCATTATATCCCTCACCATCATCATCCTCCCCTTCCCTCCATTATCAACATTATTACTCTCCATCATCATTACCCACCTCCATCCTTTAATATCTTCATCCTCATCATTATCCTCTACCTTCATCACCAACACCCTCCTCATCATACCAATACTCTACACTGCATTTCATCCCTTTCACCGCACACCATCTAATGTCTATTCTACTTCCCTTATGGGGGTTTGCTAGGTTGGCTAAACTCTATCACCATAGCAAAGTATGAACCAAAGTACTAACAAACATGAAAATTAAAAGATTCTATTTCTCTAATTTAATTTTTTTTTTTTTTTTTTTTTTTTTTTCCTTTTGTAATTTGAACCTGTATCCCATGTCTTTCAGATCTGTGTGGTTCGTGATAAAACATCTGATGTTGATGCAAATATGCCTGAACGCTTTGTGGAAATCAGTAAGAATTATAGATTAATTTCTCTTTGATAACTTTCAATTTGCCTGTCTGTCTGTCTATCTCTGTATGTGTATGTCTTATTGTCTGGCTGTCTATTTATATATCTGTATGTTTTATTGCATGTCTGCTATATATGTACATATTCTGTTGTCTGTTTGTCTTACTATATGTATTTTTGTCTGTTATATATAAATGTATGTGTATGTTCGCCTGTCTGTCTTACGACTGTATGTTCTGTTGTCTGTCAGTCTTGCTATAGATGTGTATGTTCTTTTGTCTGTCTGTTAGTCCTACTATAACATGTGTATATGTTTTATTCTCTATGTATCAGATTTTTCTATGAATCAGATTTTTCTCCTAAACAAGAAAATGCAATTTCCTGTAAAAATTGATTCTTAATTTATTAAAATTATCTCACCTTTTCTTTGAGAGTTGCTAACAGTTGCCATTGGGTCTCTGTTTTCTTTCTCTCCAACTTGATGGTAGAGTCAGATTTCACTTCATTAAGAATTTTTTGTCTATAACATTTGGTACACTGCTGCCTATCTTTGACCTTTTACTTGTTTCACTTATTGGACTGCAGCATGCCGGGGCACTGCCTTGAAGGGCTTAGTCAAACAAATCAACCCCCATACTTACTTTTAAGTCTGGTACTTATTCTATTAATCTCTTTTGCCAAACTGCTTAGTTACAGAGATATAAACAAATACCAGTTGTCAGGCAGTGGTCAGGGACAAACATAAACACATACACATATACATCATCATTATCATCATCATCATTTAACATCTATCTTCCATACAGGCATAGGTTGGATAGTGTGACAGAAGCTGGCAAGCCAACTGACTGCACCGATCTCTACTCTATGCTTTGGTATGTGTTCTACAGCTGGATGCCCATCCTAGCACCAACCACTTTACAGTGTACTGGGTGCTTTTTAAGTGGCACCAACACTCAGAGGTCACCAACTAAATTGCTAGACAAGACCTCTCAAATGAAATGGGAGTAGTATTGTAGGAAGTGGCTTTGTGCCTAGTGATGAACGGTTAAAGGAATTGAACCTTAAACCATGTGGTTGCAGAGCAAGCTTCTTAACTACACAGTTATTCCTGTGTGTATATGAATTATTTACGAGGTCTGACTAAAAGGAATTGGGACTGGTGCTTACAACACATACCAATTTGGCATTTAATCCCCTTTGAAGTAGTTCCCTTTTGAAGCCACACACTTTATCCAGCATCAGTTCCATTCATGGAAGCATTCCTGGAACTCCTTTTATGGGGACAGCAAGCAGCTGCCTTGTTGCATCCCTTTCAAGTGCAATTTGAAATTTTGGTAAGAGAAGTCACAAGGGGCAAGATCTGGGAAATATGATGGTTGTCAAACCTGGGGAATGTTGTGCTTGGCCAAAACCTGTTGCACAAGCTGTGCTAAATGGGTATAGGTGCATTGTCATGGCGGAGTTGCCACTCACTAGATGCATGCAATTCTGTCTCACAACCATACTCTACACACTTTACTTCCAAGCACTGTCATAAACAACAGAAATGAGTGATAATGCTATAACTTAATGTGCATGCACAGCAGAGTTCAAGGTCAATCTGTGTACTTTAGCCTCGTTACCATAGCAACAGTCCTGATACTTTTTGATCAGGACTTGTATGTATATATATAAAAATATGTTCTATTGTCTCTTTCCATGTTTGACCACCCATCTATCCTGTTGTCACACTGACTTACTGTGTTTCTGTTCTGTTGTCCTCTCTTTCTCTTTCTTCTTTTCCTGCCATCTTGTCTTTTCCCTCTCTTATCACCATGATCTTCCCCCATGTACCTCTTCCCTCTATATACATTCCCTCCCCCCCATCAACTGTGTTAAGTTCCTTATCACCACCATGCACGCACAAACAACATCAGCAAGCACCCCATCTTCAAATAACCCTAACTCTTCCCCTTCTGGTCTCTTACAGCCCACATGTTCACTACCACACCAGAATCTAACTGCTACATATGTGGAATAGCACCACTGGAAAACAATCTGGTTGTCTTCACCTATGACAAAGAAGGCCAACATATCGAGGTCAGTGTCTACTTCACTAAATTAAATTAATTTAGCACCTTTTTTTTTTTTTACTAACTAACTCTATGAATATAACACCCAATCTGGCATGTGTGGTAAAAGGTTGAGACGAGGAGTGTATTTATGTGTGTGTATGTCAGGGAGGGAAAGAGACCCTGTGTGATTACCTGTGTCTGTGTATATGTGCAAGTCTGAACAGTGTGTGTGTGTGTGTGCAAGTGTTAAACAGGGTTTGTGTGTGTGTATGCATGTATGTATTTGAGCATTTGTGTATGTGTGGGTCTGTGTATAGGTACAAATGTGGGATAGAGAGAATGTCTGAGTGTGACTGGTATAGTGAGAAGTGATTGTACCACTATGGTTCATTGTTACATTTATTTAACCAAGGGAGCCTCTAAGTGGCCACTTGATCTGCTAGAAATGATAGCCATTTCTTGCCAACTTAAAGATCTATTGTAACTGTACTGAGCATGTTTTGTGATTGGTTGAATATGTCTTCTGTTTTTTCTTCTTCTTCTCCTCCTCCTCCTTACTGACATAAAATGACTAACACTCTAGATGACAAATGTTTTATCACCTCTCTCTCATAAATGATTTGACATGGTTTATTTTCTCTCACAGGGTGGTAAGTTCAAAGCTGACCGACCCCACCTTCAGATATGGGAACCAGAGGAAAATTACTATGAGGAGATATCTGATGATGCTTTATCCTTCCGAGGATTCGAAGAATACAGATGTTTTGACTATCATCTTGGTAAGTATTTCACACTGTACCCTACAGCTTCTGACTTTTTTTTTTTATTGCATACTTCAACAGCCTCTACCTTTCCCATTCCCATTGTGACCACAACCAGGACTCAACACATGCATGAATAGACCAGACAGTGAAGAAATAAAACTTGCCTGGGCTGCCATACTACTGCTTGCCAAAGTGTGGATCTGAAACATTGGATCTGTGAATCACAACTGATCATTTAACCCACCCCGTGTTCAGCTATCTAGAACTACACAACATGAATAATTGATTATTACTGTGTAAATTGTAATAATTAGTAGTTCATTTTTATGCATAGCTGTGTGGTTAAGAGGTTTTCTTCCCAGCCTTATGAATTCGGGTTCAGTCCCACTGCATGGCACTTTGGACAAGAGTCTTCTACTGTAGCTCCAGGCCAGCCAAACACCTGTGGACGAATTTGATAGAATGAAACCCATCATATATATATATATATATATATATATATATATAGTGTGTGAGTGTATGTTCGTATCTCCTTCTCTTAAAATTGTGTGATAGTTATGAGTGTCACTCTCATACAAGCAGTGTCACTCTTTTCCAATATTCTGCATAAACATGTCTGGTCATAGAAAATCTTCCCCAATTAACACCATCCAACCTATGCAAACATGCAAAAGTAATTAGTAAAAAAATGGTGATGATGAGGCATACTCTAGCCTTTGGCCCACAGGTTTGCTGTGTCCTCTCTTTGCCTTTTCTATTGTTACTATAATGGCCTCTGCTCCTCAGAGCTGGCTGGTCTCATACCTCCACCACTTAGATACCCCCAAGCCACTCATCTCTCCAAATCTTGTCATCCTTGGTGCATCCAATGTTCTCAGTCTGGCATTAACCATTTTGCCCACTTATCTCTCTCCAATACATTGGCGCTCTGGAACCTTTTCCCTGAAGGTATTGATCTGCAGCAGTTTCAAACAAAACATTAATGGCATCAAGCTCACAAGTCTCAGAGAGCCAGCAAGTGTCATGGACATTGCCCCTTCCTCCAGACTCAACAAGTTTTTAAAAATTATCCCAGTGTGAAGGCAGAAATATATTTTGGTTGTAACTATTGGGGAGGATTCTAGTAAGATTTGTGAATTAACATGATATTATTAACTGTAATTAATCAACTTTCTTACTACTTAATAACTTCCTATCCATTACAATAACTGATGTCTTTGTTATGAAGATTCTCATGTAACTGGGTCTGTCTATTACAGAGTGTGTTGTTGAAGAAAGTCTTTACTTCCTCATTAGCCCTAAGGACGTTGTTGTGGCCAAACTGAGAGATCAAGACGACCACATTACCTGGTTATTGGAGCACGAACGTTATGAGGTCAGTATAGTTGAGTATTGTCAGTGTATCTGGTCAGGACAGGTCACAGTTGACTGAATCAGAGTAAATGTTAGTCAAAGAGGTTTTGTCTTCCATCATTGAACCTGGATGTTGTAACTGGATTCTCAATGGCTCACTTTAGATCTGTGTTTTCCAGTTTATTTTCTCCCAGGACCCAGTATAACTTCCCAGAAAAATGATGCCCCACTGGTGGTTGAAAAAAAAACAGCTTTATTTTTTAATATTTTATCTCAATTATTTAATACAAAAGAATCTACTGGTAACTCTTTTATTAAGTACTAAGTACAAAAAAAAACACACATTATTGACTAAGAAAAAGACATGAATCACTTTAAAGATAGCCTTGTGCCTGGCAACTGCAGCACCACACCACACCACAAATTTCCCAGGCCCCACTGGTGGGGAATCACTGCTTTAGATACTTGCAAAATAGGTACCATGGGAAGGTGAGTAATGCTAAAATCTGATTCTGTGGTATCAAAAGAATGAGTGTTAAATTTGTCTCAAGGAAGGCCATCTCTCTATCTCAGGTAACATTTTCAGATGTTCTGGGACATTCTCACGTGGCTATGTGAATCAATACATGTAGAATTAAGTTGGCTACTTAAATCTCACTGTACTGTCTTAGAAATGGATACATTGGTTAATGTGGCCTGAGGTGCCCTGTATTTTGGCAAAAGATGTGATGGTCACAACTGGAACACTTTTGATCTTGCCTCACCTAGCTCATGGCTAAACATCAATATGATGCTGCCTTAGGCCTACTATTTTGTGTGTGTGTGTCTTTGTATGTGTCTGTCTATATATACATGACATCACCGTGTTTATGCCAACATTTAACGCAGTGAATAGAAGTTTCTGGCATTAAGCCATTGGAATCTTGCACAGACTTCCAGAAGCTGTAATTGGAATCCTGGAAGCCAAACATATCCAGATCTGATGTATAAATACTGCCGTTTGCTTTCACTAAGCTACAGCAAAACATAGTTCCGTCTACTGAATTCCATTTTGAGATCCAAATATCTCATAATGATATTTATTGTTCATAAAATGTATATGGTATGGTCATGGTTGTGGTTAAGAAGTTTACTTTGCAACCATATGGTCCCTGGTTCAACCCTACTGTCTGACATCCAAGGCAAATGTCTTCTACTTGTAGCCTCAGTTTGGCTGATGCTTTACAAGTGAAATTTGATTGATGGAAACTGTAGAAGCTTGTTATGTGTGTGTGTGTGTGTGTGTTTATGTTTATTATTACAAAATATGTATTGATAGGGTCCTTTTATGTCAAAAAGTTACTTAGCTATTCAATAAAATAAATATCAGACTGAAATAAGAGCTGGAGTCCATATGATCAACTAAAAACCTTTGACAGCAGTGCTCCAGCATGACCACAGGAGCCTAGTAAAGAATACTAAAATGGAAGTATTTGTCTTTCAGTGAGTTATTGTTGTTGTTGTTGTTTAGTTCCAGCTCCGATTTATAATCAGAAACATTTAGTCCTCCTCCTCCTCCTCCTCCTCCTAAACTTTCTTTCTTTCTCCCTCCTCCTCTTCCTCTTTGCAGAAATAGTATAATCTAGAACTGCTTGATCTACCTTTTTCAAAGATGGTGGGGTGCAGTTTGAGGGACATGTGGTTGCTTCTTTTAGCAGATCAAGCAACTATATAGATGCTTCCTCTTTGGTTCATGGGTGGATGGTCTTGGAAAATGGTAATTCTTTGCAGAGCATGTTTTCCTTGGCAATTTTATTCCTAGCCACAGTGTAATTTTTAAAGCTTTATATATATATATATATATAATGGATAATAAAATGAATAGTTTACACCTGGTAGCTTACTGGTTAATTCCATCTGTCTTTCATTTGATGTATGTATATATATATATATATATATATATATATATATATATATATATATATATATATAATTCACAAAAAAACAACAGACGAAGACAGGTGGTGTAGAAAACAAACAGATGTATTAGTATAACGCTTGGGAATTGAAAATATATATATAGATAGATAGATAGACAGACAGACAAATAGATATAAAATCAGCATCATCATCATCATTGTTCTGTTATTCTTTTATTTGTTTCAGTCATATGACTGCTGCCATGCTGGAGCACTGCCTGTTATTATTATTATTATTATTATTAATAAACTTCTGAGCTTCAGTTTCACTTGCTCTGGCTAATGCTGTAAGAGTGGACTACAACCTGTTGTCAAGGGTCTCACAGGGTCTTCTTCCATGATGCTTAACATCCAAGTACCAGTCTCAAAATTCTCACTGTCCCCAATAAAACAGTTTTCTGAGCATGTTCTGCCCTTATGTCAATTTCTCAAATCTGGTTGTTAGGGTTAGCCTCTTCTTTGAATCCTGAGATTCTCAACCATTGTTGGGATTTTGCTTTGTCTATTTATTTTTATTATTATTATTATCATTATTTTATTGTCTTTGCACAGCTTCTAATGCTTGAGATGTACTATGGTGTCAGCTGTTCACTATTAGTGAACTGAGGTAATACTCCTTATTTTTCGAGCACCATCCAGAGTATTCACGTGGTTCCAAGCAGTGCTGTTTTCTGCAAGTGCTCCACTCTTACTGCAGCCCCTATTTGTTCCATGTACTACTACTATTTTTATTATTATTATTATTATTATTATTATTATTATTATTATTATTATTATTATTATTATATCCATATTGTTGTTTTTTTCTTCTCTATCTCATAAACCAGGATGCAATGGAATCTGCTATGGCTCACAGTAGAGAACTGAAAAAACATAATGTCCAGGTAACTTATTAAATTTACATAATTCCATCATCATCATTAGCACCATCATCATGACCATCTTCATTAGCATCATCATCATCATGACCACTATCTTCATTATCAGCATCCTCATGAGTGTTGGTTAGATCTCCATAAAACTGCACCATTTCACGTATGAAATGAAATGTGATGGAAGCACTGCAAATAGTTAAGTACAGAATCTTGTAATAATTTATTTTATTTTCAGGAACTCGGAAAGCAATACTTAGATCATCTCCTCGAGGCTGCTGAATATGAAGAAGCAGCCCAACTGTGTGTCCGAATATTGGGACGTAAGAAAGAACTTTGGGAGTCCACGTTTGAAAAGTTCAATGATATTGGTCAACTTAAGGTTAGTACACACACGTTCACACTCACAGATGCACACTTCTTTCCTTGCACTTGCAAGAGGATTTCATCTTAGAGCTATCACTCACCAAATCAGATATTATTTTCATGTTATTTTGTTGTTTTGTTATAAAATTGTTTCCTCTCTCTCTCTCTCTCTCTCTCTCTCTCTCTCTCTCTCTCTCTCTCTCTCTCTCTCTCCCTTTCTCTCTCTCCCTCTTGCCTCCTTTCTTTCTCTCTCCCTCTTCTCCCTTTCTCTTCCTCTGCTCCCCTTTCTCTCCCTCTGCTCCCCTTTCTCTCCCCCCACTCCCCTTTCCCTCCCTCCCCCCTCTCTCTCAAGACGGTTTTTTTCAGTGCCTTGCATATGTTACATCATCGTTTAGCATCCGTTTTCCATGCTGGCATGGGTTGGATGGTTTGACTGAGGTCTGGAAAGCCAGCAGCTGCACCAGACTCCAATCTGATCTGGCAATGTTTCTACAGCTGGATACCTTTCCTAACGCCAGCCACTCTGAGAGAGTAGTTGGTGCTTTTTACATGCCATCAGCACAGGAGCCAGCAAAATGCTTAGTGGCATTCCATCTGGTTTTGCATTCTTAATTCAAATTCTGCCAAGATCAACTTTGCCTTTCATCCTTTCGGGATTGATAAAATAAGTACCAGTTGAGCACTGGGGATGATGTAATTGATTTACATCCTCCCTCAAATCGCCAGCCTTGTGTCAAAATTTGAAACCAATATAGCTCTAACTTAAAGTAGAGAGTTGGCAAAATCGTTAGCACAATGGGCAAAATGTTTAATGGCATTTTGTCTGGCTTTACGTTCTGAGTTCAAATTCTGCCGAGGTCCACATTGTCTTTTGTCCTTTTGGGGTTGATGAAATAAGCACCAATTAAACACTAGGGTTGATGTAATTGACTATCCCCTCCTCACACTTGCTGGCCTTGTGCCAAAATTTAAAATCAATATTTACAGCTAAATTACATTTCAATTGGTTTGATCTATTAACAAAAACAATCATCTCAGACAGAAACCATTATATGTTACATTGTGTTTATATATTGTATGTGTTAAGGTATTGTTTTATGATATATTGATTTTTTTTTAATTGGTTTCTGTCTAGAGGAAAGTGAGTGTGCCTATAGCCGCAGCATCCTTCTCAAACTGGTGAAATCAATATTGTTAAATAGTCACAGGCTGACACCTATAGAGAGGGGATTCCTGAGATATGGCATTCTAGAAAGGAGGGACTGGGTATAGGGGTTAGTTGGAAATCTGGAGAGTGAAGAATACAACATGGATAATGGGAGGAGGAGAAATGAATGAGTTGGGAGTGCGTGAGTTGAGATAGCACAAGAGACCTACCAGGAGTAGCGGCCACTCAGCCACTCAAGTAGTGGTAGGAAAGGCAGAGAGGGGATACAGCATGTCTGTGGACCAGAGGTTGGAGTATGTTTGTGAGTGACTTAAAGTGTATGGAACTTGTGGAAGAGGCAGAGCCAGGAGGATAAGGGACAAAATAGTGAAGACTGATCTCCAGATGTTATGCTTCATGGTGGAGGTAACAAAGGACTGATGAATAGTGTTTTGCTGTGCTCAATAAAAGTGAGGTCCTACAAGCATAACTCCTTGTGAAATACAAAATATATGGAATGGTCACACTTGGAACACCTTATGTCATAGGTCTGTTTGGTCAAGTGTGTAGAGCAACACCACTTTCCCAGATGTGGATGTGTTGTTCTATTGTGGTCCATACTTGAATTTTGTAGGGTTCAGCAGTTGTCGTTGGGGACTGAAGTATTTTCTGGCTCTGCGTCTACTACTGATTTCATTTCTAATTCTCTCCTAAATATGAGGGGTCATGTAGCTCCCCTTCCCACTGAACCTGCTCTGGAAGAAAGAGAAAAGCATCCAGTACACACTGTAAAGTAGATGGCATTTGGAAGGACATGCAGCTTTAAAAACTATGCCAAAACAGATATTGGAGTATGATGCAGTCCTTGGATCCATCGGATCCTACCAAACAAACTATCCAGTCCATGGTACAAGAAAGTTAAATGATGATGATATTTGTTTTATTGTATTTTATATATTGCTGATATTTTATGTATGTTGGATATATCATCATCATCAGTTTAATATCCACTTTTTCATGCTTGCATTTAAACATGCTCTATACAACATACATATCAATATTATATAAAACAGTAAGGCGGTGAGCTGGCGGAATCATTACCACACCTGGCAAAATGCTTAGCAGCATTTCATCCATCTTTACATTCTGAGTTCAAATTCCACCAAGGTCAACTTTGCCTTTGACCCTTTTGGGGTTGATAAAATAAGTACTAGCTGAGTACTGGGGTTGATGTAATCAACTTACCTCTTCCACTAAACTTACTAACTTACTAACCTTGTACCAACACTTGAAATCAATATTATGTAAAACAATACATGTGTCAGACAGAACTAGTTAAGGCAGATTTTCTGTAGCCAGATGCCCTTCCTGTCACCAACCCTTGCCTATTTCTGACGACATATGCAAACACACACACACACACACACCCATGATGGATCTCTATCAGTTTCCCTTTAAGAAATCCTTTCTTACAGCTTAGGTTGATCCAAAGATTTAACAGAAGACACCTGCTCTAGGTGCCACATTGTGGAACTGAACCAAAAACCATGTGGTTGAGAAGCAAGCGTCCCAACAAACAGCCATTCTTGCACCAATTGTGCTTTATATAATATTGGCATGTATATTGTGTTTTATATATGTATTTGGTATTATGAATTAAATAGCTTATCTAATGTCAGAATTTCTCTTGGTTATTTTGTCAGATCTTGGCCCCCCACCTTCCCTGTGGTGATCCTTTACTCAGCCCACATATCTATGAAGTAGTCCTTAATGAATTCTTGAGAACAGATCATGAGGTAAGGTCACAAATGGTTTCATAATGTTATTCTTGATTCAGTAAAATGTTCCAGTCATGGACAAACTGGTCTTCTTTTTTCTTTTCTTTTATTTATTTATTTATTTTTTTAGTAACAAGAAGAGTATTTGTCCATAAAAATACTCTAAGAAAAAAAATTGTCCAATCCATGCCAGAACAGAGAAGCAGATGTAAAATAATGCTAACAATGACTTCTTGTATTTGATACAATCTACGCACAACTCATGTACTTAATATTATATATATAAACATCATGTATTTAATGATAAACACACAATCTCAGGTGGTTAATATATGTACATAGTGTGTCTTAAATACTATGACTAGCTGTGTTTTTAATATGCTATATACCATGGCCATATCAATAAATTGCTAGAACTATTGTTGCTTAGATACAGGTCAGTCCTGATTCAACAGACATGTCTTTTTTTTGGTACAATGCCCCCTGGACCTCATTGTCCAGCATGTCCCTTTCTAGGATGGGGGTGGGGGATGTAAGATTTCTGAGAGAGATTTGGCTGTGATTTCTAGCAAGTTGAAAAACCACATAGAAGCTTCTTCATTGGCTCTACAAAAGACCAAAAATAAATTTAGATAGTTTTACTGTCTCATGACATTGCCTACAAGGTTCTACATTGTTCTACATAGATATATGTGTGTTTGTGTGTTTCTAAATCCTTCATATAAAGTATTCTCTTTATATTCCTTCACTGGATTGCCATATGCCACTAAATCTTTGGCTGGCATATCACCTAAAAAAATGTTCAATGGTGTATTATCTAAAAACATGGTGCTTTATGAAAATACAGTCTTACATAATGTTATATGATGTTGCATATTGTTACATATCAAATTATATAATGTTCTTGTGTTTTAAATACAATTTTGCAATGGAAACATGTCTTGCTTCATGCAGTGTTCCTCTGCTTAATTCCAGGGTTTCCTTCATCTGATTCGGTCGTGGCCACACAACCTCTACAACATGCAAGTTATCATCAACATACTCCTAAATGAACATGAGAAAGATAAGAACAACCTTACACTACTGGAGTGTTTAGGAGAGCTGTAAGTAGATCTTTGATATTGTGTTTTTTTAACCCTTTAGCATTCAGATTATTCTACTGAAAGAAAAAGGGTAAAGACCACTTTTGGTCGTGAATGACCTTGGGATTGTACCTAGAAATTCCCCCCTCCAAGGCACAAGTCCAAGCAAAGTTGTTTATGGAAGACCAGCAGTTGCCCATGCATACCAGCCTTCTCTCTCCATGCCACCGACAATATCCAAGGGAAAGGCAAAGGGGCCGATACAGCTTGGCACCAGTGATGTTGCTACTCATTTCTACAGCTAACCGAACTGGAACAGCATGACATAAAGTGTCTTGCTCAAGAACACAACACACATCCCGGTCCAGGAATCAAATGCACTACCTCATGATTGTGAGCCCTACACTTTAACCACTGAGCCATGTGCCTTCACTGTTGAAAGTAGTACTTATTTATTCACGTTGTTTTGAATTAATCATGCATTATCTCATAGGTTCAAGATTTTGCTGATGTGGTAGCTTATTTTTAGAACGATATTGTAGAGTAAGTGTGAGGGGTCAGTTTGAGCATAAAGCAGGTAGAATATTTTGGCTGGATATGGCCACTTTACATTAATGACCTGTAGGGACACCGTATCTCGTTATGCAACCATAATATACTACAAAATATATTAAACATTTTTATAAGTCAACACCATGTTTTACTGTGTTAGCATTGCTACTACGTCACTTGTTAAGGTTATTTTAGGAGTCTTTGCTCCTTTGTCGGTACCTATCCAACCCATTAATCATTGCTTAAATAGCCGCTAAATATAGCGGTGTAACGTTTTTGGATATACCAATTTTACATACTCCTGAAATATGTTATATACACCCATTACCCATTTTTCATCTTCAATCTTGCTGTTGTTGTTTACATCAGGCCTCTCAGATATGAAATGTTGTAACAAAATCAGTGCTGGCTATAATTTCTATAGAAAATTTGTTGAGATAATCTTAACAAGTTACTTTACATTGAGTTACTGTCCTATACATAATGTGCTGGATCCTGTCACCAGCACTGCAATATGTTTATATCTAAAACTGTTATCTTTCAAGGAGTCAGTTAACCTAATTGCAAATAGCTACTGCACCAGAGTTGTTAATACATCTTTGATCATAGATCTGCTCTATCAAGGTGAAATTGAAATTACAATAGCACCAACAACAAATATGTCCTTCCTTTTTTAAGACAGCACAGGATGGTTTGATGGAAATTTGACTGTTTTTTTTATCCTGGCAGGTCTTGTTTTATTTAGTTTCATTTAGATGTTTTGAATATATATATTTTCTAATATCGAACAGTGAGAATGGGTGCTCAACACCACATTGATGGATGAATTTTCTTTTTGTGGGTTAACAAGCTACCAATGGTTTCATGTATATATATATGTGTGTGAGAGAGAGAGACTATAGCGTAGCTCCTGGAATACATGAATATATGATCAGACTGCATTAGATCTATGGCTGTGATAAACTCTTGTTTGTGAATCATAACAGAGTTGAAAAAAGTCTCACTAAACAACACAGGTGTACAAAGAGTTAAGGTAGAGATGTGAACATTGTTCAACAATCATCCAAACGTCAGAAAAATGTCTTTTATAGTTTTTATTTCAGCTTTTTATGTTCTAGATTCAAATCCTGTTGTGGTCAATGTAATCAACTAAACCACTCCTGAAAATTGTTGGTTTTCATATCTTAACTAAATACTATTATTCTTGGAAAGACAGTGGGTTGGCCAATTTTGTGAGGCATCAGATAAAGTACTTTATAGCATTTAGTTACACTCATGTTCTAAGTTCAAACCTTGCTTAGGTCAACTTTGACTCTCATCTTTCTGACGATAAAATAAGTTCCAGTGAAGCATATGGATAGACTTTATTGACTGTGTCCCACCTCCCCAGTTATCTGTGGTCTTTGTGTCTGTGTTGAAAACCATAGATAGTTAAAAACATAATTTTATTTTGTTTCTATTATATTTTCAGATACATATTCCAGAAACGATATGACAAAGCTTTGACTATTTATCTCCAGTAAGTAATACAAGTTTACACTTATATTTTACGCTGTCTGATTCTACGCATTCACTGCTACAACTACCTCCAGGCTCTATACATTTACCATTACACTGTACACAGTTACTTTTCTACACATCACATCTTACTGTACACATTCACTTCTACACACTACACCTCCAGGCTTTCTACATTTTACTTTTACACTCTACACACTTATTTCTATACCCTATGCCTCCAGATTTTACACATTTACTTTTACACTGTACATATTTACTTCTTTCTAAACACCACATCTCCAGGCTCTACACACTACACCTCCATGCCCTATGCTTTACACATTCAACTATGTACTTCCATACACTATTTCTTTAAGTCTATTCATGAAGGAACCTCTACAGCAGGGGTTCTCAACCGTTTTTAATCTATGGACCCCTTTGATTACTATTTTATTTTGGTGGATCCCCATGGCCCTTCAATGTTTAAAAACTAGTTTTATAGAAACTTCTTTCAAAATTCCTATTTTGTTTTCCACACATTAACTTGTGTAGGGTGGACTAAGTAAAATGTCAGAGAAAGAAACCTAGCTGTTTTGGCAATACATATCAATACATACATCTAAAGCAAAATTTTTTCAGGAGCCCTTGAAATACTATTGTTGATCCCCAATTTACTATTTTGTTACATGGACCCCCCACCACCACCAAATCTCATATGGACACCGGTTGAGAACCAGTGCTCTACAGAGTTGCTTGACTTGTCTGAAATAGCAGCCAATTCTTTAAATCACATCCTACTAGCTTAAAATAAATTAAACATACACCCGGGAAATATGTCAGAATATTATGAGAAGGTGACTGCTTCAGTACCTGGGGCAGATATGGGGCTAAACAACACATAAACTGCGTCACACCACAAATTCACCTCTGCTAGTTATTTCCTTCTTTCTGTGTACTTAAATGTTCGTACTCTCACCCTCCCCCCCTCTCTCTCTCTCTCTCTCTCACGCGCATACACACACACTCACACACGCGTTATCTCCCTTCGAATTATTCTCTAATTGCACTATGAACTGGTTTCTAACCAACGGTTCTCTCCCTTACAAATTGCTTCAGTTATCTATATACATGTAGTGTTCATACGCACACACACACACACACAAGCGCACCTCTACATCTACCCCACCACCACCGCTACATTACAGCCATAGTTGCCACAGTCACTGCACCACTACAGCTATTAACATACTATTTAATACCGAAACTGCAAATACCTCTTTCAGCACACCCCACCAGCTGCCACTTTGCATCTTCATAATATCCTATCATATAACTATTACTATCCACACACCTTAGTATCAATACACAATCTGTACCCTATACTCCATACTAACTACTGTCTGCTCTTCTTCCCCCATTCACTTTTATTCATTTCATACTTTGGGAGTTCACACATACACTTCATCACCACTATTTTTCTCTTCTCCTAGTCCACTCCTAGTACCCCCTCCTACCTTCCCTTCTAAAATGTGAGTAACTATGTTGCCCCTCTTCAGCAAAAAGCCTGTTCTACTGTTGGCCCCTTCTTTCATGTTTTAATCTTTCGTCTCCTAGCATAGAGCCATCTCTCTTTGGGTTTGTAGTCTTGCATGCTGCATGATGGCCTTACTAATTCTGGTGACAAAAAAATGCACCCAGTTCATACTGTAAAATGGTTGGCACTAGGAAGGGTATCCAGCTGTAGAAACCGTTCCAAAGTAGACAGTGGAGCACAATGCAGTCCTTGGACTTGTCAGATCCTATAAAATTGTCCAAACCATGCTAACAAAAGACATAAATATTTGATGATGATGGTGGTGGTATGCTATAAGAATCTTTTAACATGTTAACCTATCTCTCTCTTTCCTTTGTACAGGATGAAACACAAGGATGTTTTTAACTTAATCAACAAACACAACTTGTTTGATTCAATAACCGACCGTATTGTACAGTTGATGGAGTTTGATTCAGAGAAAGCTGTGATACTGCTGCTTGATAACATTGAAAAGATACCGGTAAACCTCTTCTTGTTTGTTCTTTCTCAATAACCTACAAACTCTATAGCTTCATTTTAAACCACAACCATTTATTTGATTCATAGATGCCTTTAGCACAGTCCACCATGTTATTCTTTTACTTCTTCTAGTCATTGGACTGTGACCAAGCTAAGGCACTGCTTCAAGGGTTTCTAGTCAAACAAATTGACTCCAGTACTTATTTTTAAAAAGTCTAGTACTAATTCTATTGGTTTTCTTTGCCAAACTGTGAAGTTATGGAGATGTAAACAAACCAACACTAGCTGTCAAGCAGTGGTAAGGACAAACAGTCACAAAAACATACACATACATACATACATACATACATATGTGTGGGGGTGTACACACACACACACACACACACACAATGACTTCATTCAGTTTCCATCTACCAAAACCTCTCACAAGGTTTTGATTGACCTGGGGTCATAGTAGAAGACAATTGCTCAAGGCACCATACAACCACACCTGTGCTTGTTGCAAACAATTAGGCCAACCTCTGCCCTGAGAGTTACCTGTGTCAATTAGGACACAAGTAACTCTCAGAGTAGAGACAGGTATAGCAAAATTGTGAGCAGCAAGAGTTTGTTCTCCTTTCTGGTAATTTTGTAATATCAGTTCTTTGCATTTTTTGTTTTGTTTTGTTTATTTTATTTTTTTTTTTTTTTGTGTATTGTTTCCATGTGGCTCTTCTCAGTTCCTTTTTTGAATTTTAATAATAGTTAAAGGAATAAAAAAATATACAACTTTTTTTCTTTTACAGATCAAAAAGGTTGTTCAGCAACTTGAACCAACCCCAGAGCTGTTGCATCGTGTAAGTATAGACAGTGTTGGTGTTTGTAGGTCAGACTTAATCCAGCAAACTCATAATCAGGGGCATTCCAGTTATGGCCTCCCACTTGCTTTTATGGGACACAGTGTATTCTAGAAGTATGTTATCTAATCTATCCTTGTTTCTTTACTAAGCTGGCAATGTTATTTGAAGGAGATTTGGCAGTTTGTTTGCTGCCTCATTGAATTTAGCCCCAAATCAGTCATGATCAAAAGGACCTATGATCAAGGGCACACCAGTCATGACCATCCTGTCATCTTTTTCAAACATAGTGTATATAGATATTTATTTATTTTATTTATGCGCCCTTTTTAAAGCCTAGCCAGGCTCATGGGCCCGGTTTCCCGGTTTCTATGGCATATATGTTCCCCCCAGCTAGATGGGACGCCAGTCCATTGCAGCGTTACTCAAGAAACAGGAAGAAAGAGTGAGAGAAAATTGGGGCAAAAGAGTACAACAGGGGTCGCCACCACCCCCTGCTGGAGCCTCATGGAGCTTTGGGTGTTTCGCTCAATAAACACACACAACACCCGGTCTGGGAATCGAAACCGTGATCCTCCAACCATGAGTTCACTGCCCTAACCACTGGGCCATTGTGCCTCCACAGTGTATATAGATATACATTATTTAATGTGTGCTTCATTTCTTAAGGGTGATTTGAGGGAAATTTTACTAGTCACTTCATAGAGGCTCCTATATTATATCATTTGCTTTAAGTATTTTCTACTACATTCCTCAGTTAATGCTGATCTATATGTCAGTAGCATTCATTGACTCCCTTTTATGCACTATTCTATTCTAATTTTTTTTCTCTCTTTTTCTTTCTCCACTGCAGTACCTTGACAAATTGTTCCAAAAGGATCCTCACTTGGGCCAGGAATACCATGCAATGCAAATAAAATTATATGCAGAGTACGACAGAGAGAAGTTGCTGCCTTTACTCAAGAACAGCACACACTGCCCTCTGCAGGCAGCCCTTGAGGAATGTCGTATTCGGAACTTCTTACCAGAACAAGTCTTCCTTCTGAGTAAGTGGCATTTCAGTTACACAGTGTAGCTTCTATCTCAGGATGGCATTGAAGTATTTTCTCTGCATATGTATGTGTGTGTGAAAGAGAGATTGGGTGTAGATCTAGAGAAATAGCATTGGACAAAGGATTGTCATGTTAATATACTATGTTAAACTCATTTCTACACTAAAACAGTTCTGATAATGGTTCTTTGTAGCCTTGCTTTCTATCAGTTAATAGATAAAGAAAATTGTGTAATTTTGTGTCTTTCAACTAAAGACAAAGGTGACGCTGTGACAGGTGGTCTTGGTGATGGTGCCTGTAGAGGTTTCAGCAGTGCTGATGATGATGTTGAATCCCAGGACAGCCCTGACCAAACAGATTTATTATCAAAGGCATTCCAGCCATAATCATCCCATCCTTTCACACATCAGAGACTACATTGTCCAATATGTCCTTCACTTTTTTTTGACGACAGTAAGGTGTGATTTCAGTAAATTTTGGTTGTTATTCCTAGCAGATCAAGCAACCATGCAGAAGCACCTTTATTGGCTCAGTGACGTGAATGATGACTAATAACTTTTGTAATGAGAATAATGATGATGATAGTGATGATAGTGGCAGTGTATGTATGTATGTGTTGAAAGGTGGGAAGATGAACACTGGAGATGATACAACCATCTGTCCAGTTATATCTGGTAACTGTAATGGGATTATTATAGTAACATACGTGTGTTAGTCAACCAAAATTTTGTTTTGTGTGTGTCTGTGCAATTAGACTGTTTTTCCTAGCTTCTTGTTTACATAAATAGCATGTTTCATGAATATATTTCTAATTGAGTTTATGGGGTGTTCCTAATCAAAGTATCTCATCTACTATGTGGGATGAAACTGGCTCCTCTGTTCTACTCTAAAATTGTGAATCTGGAAATAGTTCAGGACCCACACCCCTGTGATATAGGTGCAACATTAATGAAAACTAGCAATTGTGTTAACAGAATTGGTATAATAGATATTCTTCATGGAAGGAACTTGCAGACGAGGAAAACTGAGGAAGATATTATAACGTATGGTCTCATGATGTTGAATCACACAAAAGAGATGAAGAGTCACAAGTGCTGGAACAGATCCATATAATCAATGTCAATCAGGGAAAATGGACGTAGAATATTGATAATGGATAATAGATATGGTCTATACACATTAATGTGGATAGTAGACCTGCTTTATAGGTATTCAATTGGCAAACACAACTGGTAAATTAATTGTTGCTATCAAAATGCTCTTCTTGGTAGTATGCTCTCTATCATAAAATAGAAAAGGTTGCTTACTAATTATATATTGTCTATCTACCAGCATCATCATCTGCTATGTTTTCTGAAGATGGGCTATCTACCTGTTTTCTACCTGCCCATGTACATGTTTTATTGAGTTGTTCGTTTCCCTTTCAGATAAAATGGGTGACACAAAAGGGGCATTACATGTGATAATGGAGCTGCAGAACAATGTCCAGAAAGCCATAGATTTCTGTAAAGAACACAATGACAAGGAACTGTGGGATGACTTGATAACTTTCTCCATCAACAAACCAGGTAACTATCCAGTCTTATCTGACACATCATCATCATCATCGTTTAACGTCCGCTTTCCATGCTGGCTTGGGTTGGACAGTTTGACCGAGAACTGGCAAGCCGAGAGGCTGCACCAATCTGATTTGGCAAAGTTTCTACAGTTGGATGCCCTTCCTACTGTCAACCACTCTGAGAGTGTAGTGGGTGATTTTACGTGCCACTGGCACAGGAGCCAGTCAGGTGGCACTGACATCGGTCATGCTCGAATGGTGCTTTTTATGTGCCACTGGCACAGGTGCAAGTCAGGTGGCACTGACATCAGCTACACTTGAATGGTGCATTTTACATGCCACCAGTACAGGTGCCAGTCAGGTGGCACTGGCATTGGCCATGCTCAAATGATGCTTTTTATGTGCCACCGGCACAGGTGCCAGTTAGGCAGCACTGTCATCAGCCACAACTATGATTTCACTCAATTACAATTTCACATACATATATATGCACATATACATGATGGCTGCAACTTGATTTCAAGTAATGCCATCGCTTGATTGTTCTCTTAAACGTAAGCAGCACGGACGTGTCTTTTCACTCCTGCTAGAGACCTACAATACTATGATGGAGCACCTCTTACAGCAGGTGTCAGAGAGTTTACTACTCACACTTCATTCCCTCTTGGAATTATTCATTGAATGTTTTGCCTTCCTCAGCTATGGCCAGCCGTAGTATGTAACACACCATAGTGATGTTAAAAAAATACAAGCAAAGCTTGTGCCTCAAGCTTTTTGACCTTTAGCCCCCTGGAGCTGCAGGTGCATTGTGTTGCATTGAGAGGGGAGAAAATTCACACAGTGACTTAATGCACTTAGGTTAAAGTTAGGCAAGGCCTTGCACATGGCCAATCACGTTCTCTCAACAAAGTATGCATTTGCCCAAACAAAAAGAAGCAGTAGTGTACATCATTGGATGCAAACTAAGTCGCAGGTGCTACATTAGAGTTTTCCTTTTCCTAGAGATGTCTAAACAAAGGCTAGATGCCTCTCACCCCTAGCTTTGGGATGGCCATTGACTTTACTGAACTTATTTGCCCTTTGACAAGTTCTGCTTTTCATCCTGCAGAGTCTCTAATGAAAACCATCCTTCTTACCAAACAGGCATAAGATTACCAGTTTAGTTGCACAATGACCTGACCATGCAACTGGTGGTGTTGGATTATATGTTAATTGTAGCTCTAAAATTGATGCGGTGTAAAGTAAATACTTACATGCATGCACACACACAAACACACACACACACACACACACACACATAAACAAGGAACTATAGGATAACCTGTTGACACTCTCTTTCAATAACTGTGTAGCTTTCAAGTCACATACTTACATGTATTTATATATTCACAAAAGATGTGGAATATCCTGAGAAATCCTGACAACCTTCTGTACTAATAAGTCAGTTTCTTTATAACTTTCAGGTTATACACACATACATCTGTATGCTCATGCACTCACATGTATATACAAACAAATTCACACACACACACACACACACATGCACACACGTGCACATGCACATTTTCTCGTCTCTGGATTGTTAAAGAGTAACCTCCCTCTCTTTGTTTTCTGAGTTTACAACCCTGCTCTATTACTCACCATATGCAGCATGCTTTCAATGTGTAACTGTGGCACCTCAGTCATCCTGTCAGCCATCCCACACCTGCCACTTCACATCAGTAAACTACAGCCCATCAAACACATCTGGAACCACTGCCAACTCGGCATACCACCAGCCAATCACTATAACTCTAATCATTGCATCACCATACCACTCTATCATCACACCACCACATCACACAGTCACTAAACCACACCATGCTGCTACAGTTACTAACATCCCCACACCACACAGCTTCTACACTACACCACCACCACCATCATCATCATCATCATATGTCCGTTTTCCATGCTGGCATGAGTTGAACAGTTTGACAGGAGCTGACCAGCTGAAGGGCTGTTCAGGCTCCCTGTCTATTTCAGTATGGTTTCTATGACTAGATGCCCTTCTTAATGCCAACCATACTGCTTTAATCAGTACACTGCTACCGGTCACTATAATGCTACGATGCTGTCATGGTCACCACATTACAGCCACTACATGACCTTAAAACTACCATACCATATCACACCCCAGATCCTGACCAGCACACACAAAACAAAAGGTTACTCTATCTCTGTGCCAAAACCCTTGTCTGCAACCCCTTCCACTTATGATGAGGTGCTGCAAAGTCCTGGCTTTGGGTAAAAGAAAATACAGGAGGATCAGTTAATTATGATTTTATTCAACATATTCCCCTCTTAGATTCACACACTTAATGCAGCAGTCCTTCAGTTTTTCTAAGCCCTGTAAAAGAACTCAGAAGGTTAGGTCTCCAACTGATACCCTTAAAGCCAGGAACTTTTCAGCACCCCCTCATATGCTTACCCCTCCTTGCAACAAGGACCAGCTTGTTTATCTTTTGATCCCTACCACTGAAGTATCAAACATCTGTATCTGTCACCAGGATTCATCACAGGCCTTCTACAGAACATAGGAACCCATGTTGATCCTATTATCCTAATCAAACGGATACAGAATGGTATGCAGATCCCAAAACTGCGAGATTCACTCGTCAAGATCTTGCAGGATTACCAGATTCAGGTAAAGTAGTGTTTCTTATTTAGAATGGTTTGATGGTGTATAGTGGAGGTAGTAATGTGTGGTGGTGTAATGTGTAATAATGTTATTGTGTGTAGTGGAGGTAGTAGTGTGTTGTGGTATGTAGTTGTGTGGTGTAGTAGTAGTAGTAGTTACGTTATCTGATAGTGGTGTAATGTGTACTAGTGTGGTGTTTGGTGGTGTAGTGTGATGGTTGTAGGGTGTTGTAGCATGCAGTAGAGGTAATGGTGATAGTTGTTTAAGCTGTAGACTTTCCAGTCATGACCCTCCAACATGTTTATATATCTAAGATCACATTATCCAGTGTGTCCTTCCCTTTTTTTATGAAGATGCTCAGTTGTGATTCAAGGGTGATTCAACTGTTATTTTTAAATATGCTATAGTCACTGTCTTATTGGCTGTTGACAGTGGTGTTAGGATATTTAGTAGAGGTGGTGGTAATGTTTGTGTGTGTGTGTGTGTGTGTGTGTGTATGTACAGATATGTATATATATATAATAAGTCCAAAAAGAACAATTCAAACTTTTTGAGAGATCCAAAAAGAGAAAAAAAATTATTTCTAATAAAGATTCATCGTATTTATAAAAAACAGGCAGAGCAAATAATAAGAATATGAAACTAGTAGTTGAAAAATATCATTATATGTATAAATATTTCTCGTCCATCTTTTTCTCCTTCATTTTTTTATATCTGTTTATGGTATATTTATACCTATAACGATTTTTTTCAATCATACATATATATATATATATATATATATATATATATATATGTGTGTATGTATGTATGTATGTATATATAAGGAGAATTCTCAACACAACAACAGACGAAGACAGGTGGTGCAGAAAACAAACAGATGTATTAGTATAATGCTCGGGAAGTGTTCGAGCCTATGCCCTTCCACAGAAAGGAACACGGAAAGAAACAAGGAGAGAAAGAAAAAAAAGGAATGTGTAGTGGTTAGCAATCTATCATGGCGAAAAATATATATATATATATATATATATATATATATATATATATATATATATATATATATATATATATATTTTTTTTCTATAGTTTCAGCTCAGAGCTGCGGCCATGCTGATGCACCGCCGACTTTGCTCTAATAAAGGAAAAATATGTAATGACTATTATCTTTAACTTATATATATATATACACTCACATACACACACACACACACACACACCAATCATTATGTTGTCTATATATACAAGTTGTTATTGTTGTGCCTCTTATTATTGCAGATTGCCCTGCTGGAAGGTTGTCAGAAGATCCTTGTCAAAGACAGTTATAGTTTACTGACAAAACAAATCAAGACTCGACAGCGAGGATATATGATTGATTGTAAGTAGAACCATAGCACTACTTTAAGATATCTCTCTTTTTTTAACATCTGTCTTTTCCTAGGAGCTTGCAAGCCTGCAGCATTCTACACATTTTATGAGAACATCCGTGTTGTTGTTGTTGTTGCTTAGACATGAATTAGCCCTGGTCCAGCTGACTTGTCATAAAAGATGTACCTGCTGTAAATGTTCCATCCTTTATTCAGAAATAGCATATCTGGGTCTACATTGTCACTGAGGAGATGACAAGGGACTGAGACTTCTGGTGAAAAGACATGCCAAGCTAAGTGAAATCGTAGCCATTCATAATTAGAGGCATGTCCTTTATGGCCATGGCCCCACTCCTTTCCCCAGCTGAGAGGTCTTAGTCTTGCAGGTGTCAGTGACGCATAAAATGCACTCATACTGGTGCCACATAAAATGCATTCTTTCCGGTAGCACATAAAAAGCACCCAGCACACTCTGTAAAATGGTTGGTATTAGGAAGAGCATCCAGCCATAGAAACCATGCCAAAACAGACAATTGGAGCCAGCTCCTGTCAAACCATCCAGCCCATGCCAGCATGGAAAACTGACATTAAACGATGATGATGATGAATGACACTGCTTGTATGATGATATTTGTTTACAACTATCATGCAGTGTCAAGACAAAGTTGTTCACAATCTCATATACATGCACACATGTCCGACAAGCTTCTTTCAGTTTCTGTCTACCAAATCCACTAGCAAACCATTGGTTGACCCAGGGCTGTAGTGGAAGACATTTGCCCAAATTGTCACACTGTGGGACTGAGTCTGAAACTACATGGCTAGGAAGCAACCACAGCTGTAAAAACAATGATGCCAAAAAGAAATAAGAGTGACATAGACATGGTCTTAGTAAGCCACAGTGAGGGTAGCTTATCTCAAAGAGCAGTCACTCAGTACAAATACAGGCTTAAGGGAATAGAGATTCTTCAGTTTTGTCACAGACAATCTCTCTCATGTTGGTAGTATGATAAAATACACACAGTCCATGCTGTACATGGGTTGGTAATATGAAAGGCCTCCTGGTGTATGAACATTGCTCAAGACAAAAGATGACATACACAATAGCTATTTGATGGGTTTTCTCAGTTTCTGTATTTGGCAGATGATGACGGACTGAAATTTGTGAAACAACAGGGTGACATCCATCCGATTTATGCTAACATTGAAAAGTACCAATTTAATAATAAATAATAATAATGAACCTATTGTATACAGTGCTCAAGTGCACTACAATTCATCAGAAAAAGTAACCAAAACTGCATGAACAGTACATAGAAAATTCACAGGAAGTGAACAGTAAATAAGTCTTCAAAAGTAGGGGTGGGAAGCATCAGGTGTACTGCTGGCAGATTTCAGAAATCATGGAAATTTTGAAGGTTGTTGTGTCCTGACAGCTAACATCTGATGTGGGTAGTTTATTCCATGCTTCAGCAATTCTGTGTGTGAAAAAATGTTTCTGAAAGCCATGGGTGCTGTGCTGTTTTTTGATTTTGTAAACATGTCCATGAGCGTTAGACACATGGAAGTCAAAAAGGTGCCCAAGGTTGTTGTTGAGAAGATGGTGGATAATCTTGTGGGAGTCTACTTTTTGCTACAAAAATTAGAAATAGTCCATCAAGCAGGACTTGAAATATTTATAATATCTAAATTTAGATGAAAGAATGATAGATGCTCTGCAGTCATCATCATCATCATCATTGTTTAACGTCCGCTTTCCATGCTAGCATGAGTTGGACGATTTGACTGAGGACTGGTGAACTGGATGGCTGCACCAGGCTCCAATCTCATCTGGCTGTTTCTACAGCTGGATGCCCTTCCTAACTCCAACCACTCATAGAGTGTAGTGGGTGCTTTTATGTGCCACTGGCACGAGGGCCAGTCAGGCGGTACTGGCACCGGCCATGCTCAAAATGGTGTCTTTTACGTGCCACCTGCACAGGAGCCAGTCCAGCGGCACTGGCAACAATCACCCTCAAATGGTGCTATTTACGTGCCACAAGCATGGAAGCCATAAATTAATATTGTAGTCATCTTTCAAATAAAAGCTACATGGTTCAAATGACAGATATGTGGGTCAGTGGATAGATATGCAGGTCAATTGATAGATATGTGACCCAAGTGATAGTTATGTGGATTCATATCTTGTTACTGTGTCTGTTGTTTCTTTTTTAAATGAAATTAAATCATATAATGTCTAAACTCATTTAATTTACAGTTTTATTAACACTTCATATATGATATAGGTTCTGTTTCAGACGGGCAAAAATGTGGTATCTGTGAGAAACCTGTAATTGAAAATGGTAAGTGAAATAAACTACTTCATCATGTAACCTACTGACCTTTGAAGTGGTGGTGGTATTGGTGGAGGAGTTCTATCATAGACTCTTGTGAGGTTGTTCTCTGCTCAAAGCCACCTCCCAAGGAACAAAGTTGCTTACTTAACTGTCGGGACTGTTTGATATTAATGCTATTATAGTTCTCCAGGTCAGCCCTGATCCACAGACAGACTTACTATCAAAGACAATCCAACCATGATCGTCAGGTTTTCATTTTTGTTTCCCTTCACACAGTTCATCCAAGATCACATGATCCAATTTATTTATTTATTTTATTTAAGACATAAGGTGTGATTTAAGGGGGATTCTAGCAGGCTGAGTGACTGCATTAGCAGCAGCATCATCATTCACTCATCTGGAAGCTTGTAATCAGTTTATTTATTGAGATAGATGATAAATTCAGTGGAGCACCTAATGAAATACCTTGCTGTATTCACTTAGGTCCCTTTATCATCTGAGTTCAAAGCCTACCAAAATCAGTTAGGTTTTCACTATCATGACTTCCAAATAGAGGCAATTGAATTGCCTCTGCTTCTCCCCAATTAATGTGTGGTCTTGTGCAGTGAAGACTAGAAACTACTACTACTACTGCTACTGCTATGTTCCTTTACATTTGAGTTCATACACTTCTTGAGTTTGACTTTACCTTTTATTTTTCTGGAGTCAACTAAATCCTCTATACTTCTGTCTGTTAAGATTATGAACATCTAAAGTGTTGAGTATTTACAAGGATTGTCTTAGGTGAGCAACAGATGTTGTTGCAATCAACCATGTCCCTCACACGCCTGTACCAGGAAAGCAGTAATCATTGCAACAAGTAGAGTGATGTGTCTTGCTTAAGACTACCGCACTGGTTACACAAGTCAACAAGAAGTTTCTATGTGGCTGTTTGTCCTCCTAGAAATAGAAGCAAAAATTTCCCTCAAACCACACGTTTTATGACTTAAATGTAAAAGACAATGTTGGATAATGTAGTCCAGGATGAATACTTTACCTGAGTGAGATGGGATTGTCGTGGCTAGAATGATTTTAAGCATAGTTCTGTTTGATCATGAACATCCTGATTATTAGAAGGGTGGTAGTGGTACTGGTAGTGGGAGGAGAGGAATTACTGTGGATAATAGTTACTTTTTATGAATGAAGGCATGTCCAAGTAGTTAACAAATTTGCTTCACAAACATGTGGTCATGGGTTCAATCCCATTATGTGCTGTCTTGAGCAAGTGTCTTCACCATCCTCACCCAATCACAATACTCTGCCTTTTTTGCTTCTGATATTGACAAAACAATTATCAGACAAAGTCAACCTAGGCATAAAGGGTCATAACCAGAATAATAACAGGTAAACAAAATAGAGTGAAGGCCCATAGCCTAGATATTGGTGTCCACAATCATTTGGTCAGGGACAGGTGGTGCATTGTATTCTTGACTAAGGCACTTTGTTTAACATTGTGCCAGTCCCTTCAACTGAAAATGACTGCCAACAACAACAGGTTAACCCCAAAACAGTTTAGTGTTCTATTCAGGGCAGAGATTGTGTACTTTCAGTCTCAATATGCTCCTGTATCGTCATAACTTTGTAGGCTTGAGGAAAGTTGACTATGTATGATTAGTCTCGCCTAAGATCTGTCTGTAAGCAGAAGTGCAAGAGGGTATGATGGGAAAGGAAGTGGGGTATGCTTGTGTCTATTGTTTTGGCCTAAGTCTACACCCGAGTGTTGATTGTAACAGGGTGGAAATGTAAGGAATTGGATTGGTAATGGCAGGCGAGTGGAGGAGACCAATCTTTCTATTTTACTGTCTAATGTCTACTGTTGTTGACATGTTTTAGATCAAAGATGTGCTCAAGACTTGTACATTTTCTTCTGCCGCCACTCTTTCCACCGTGACTGTATGGAGGGAAATGGATCGGTAAGTACCCTCTTTTTCTCACCCACTTTACTATCTATCTGTCTGTGTGTGTATGTATGTATGTATATATATATATATATATATATATATATATATATATATATATATATATATATATATATCTTACCTTCTTTTTCTCATTCTCTGTATGTATGTGTGTCTCTCTTTCTCTTTCAGACACACACACTCACACAGGGCTAACGTTTGTAAATGTCAAAGACTACTTGATATATATTAATGATTAAGGGAAGAGCTGACTAAGGACCATACTGACTAACAATGTGTAATGCTACAAAAACACAGCCAGCCACAATTAGCAAATAACAGCCTGACATCATCACTTAACATCCGTTTTCAATGCCGGCATGGGTTGGATGGCTTGACAGGAGCTGGCAAGCTAGAGGACTGCACCAATCTCCACTGTCTGTTTTGGCATGGTTTTCACAGTTGGCTGCCCCCTCCTAATGCCAACAACTTTACAGATTGGACTGGGGAATTTTCACATGGCACCAGCATCATGATTTTTATGACTGGGTGCATTTCCTAATGTCATCCACTTTATAGAGAGGTTGGGTGTTTTTTTACATGAAAAACGAACTTCCACCAACTACTCTGCCTATATATCTGTGCACACCTTTCAATGCCATGTATGCCATAAGGTCTGCAAATCTAGGAGGCCTCAAAAGATATTTGAAGATCCACCATATATATATACATGTATACACACACACACACACACACATACATATATATTCCAAACCTATTGTACCACCTCTCCTCTTACTTTGTATCCCTTCCCTTCTATGACTCCTGTTTCTTCTTCATCCATACCTATCCCATCTCATTTCTCAATCACCTAGGCAGACTGCATCTTCATCGTCCACTTCACTTTGCTCTCACATCTTTATCCACTTTCATTGCCACCCGACAACTATAACTACTGCTTTTATTTCACTACCCACCCTTCAACCGCTTACATTTTTTTCTCTCATTGCTCTTGCTTTGTATTCGCCCATTGCTCCTCCTATCCCTTTCTCTAACCACCTTCCCCCACCAAGCTGTTTTCTCTACAATCATGCTCTGCACTTCCCCTATTATTCTTCATGGTACCCTCCAGTGTCTCTAACTGCTCTTACCTACTGCCCCAATCCATCCTCTGCCTCATTTTCTCTTGCTGTCCTCTTCTCACAGCTTCTCTGCTCCCTTCTGGCCTACACCCCTGATCCCACGTTTCTCTAGATTCTTCACTATCCTAATCTTTTCCTTTCTTGTCTCTCTTTACCTCACATCTATCCATAACATCTCTTATAATCTAGGATAGCTCTGGAAACCCTCGTACTCACACTACACAACCCACCACCTTACCACTCTGTCCCTCCATTTATCACTTACCCTTGACACTAATCCCTCCCCCTTTCTCAAACCCCTGCGATTCTCCCTCCCCCAATAGCGTCTACTTTATTCTCTCCCCTACTACTCTCTCACTACTACAAATCTCTTCCTTTCATCTTTACCCTTCTTTTTTATTTTCCTTCAGTTACAGGGGTTATTTTAGGGCCTTAGTTTTACAGGTTTTGAGGTGATCTCACTAGAGATGGTGCCACAAAAAAAAAAGCACAGTAATCTCTGTAAAGTTCTTGGCATTATGAAGGGCATCCAGCTATAGCCTCATCAGATCCTGTTGTACTCTCCAACCCATGCCATGATGAAATGATGATGATATTAAGATTTAAATATAAATGTTATACCTGCACACATCTACTAGTTTAATGAGATTTTACCTACCATCCATTGAACTGCTCTGACAGCTTTTAAGGGTTTTTTTTAATGAATACAATCCTATCCACTCCTTATTAAAATGTGTGTGTGTAAAAAAAACTTGCTTTGACCCTTTAAAAAATTCATTCTGACTACACATTCGCACACATACTGTGTGTCAAAGAACTGCTTTTGGTCCTTACAAAAATCAACCCTGAATGTTTGTCTTTTTTTTTTCTTTCCAGATCTCTTGTTTTATATGTAATTCAGGGTCAGGCTAAAAACAACAGCTGTATCCCAAAAAATAAACAAGAATAGACCAAAAGGTTGAGGATCAAGGTCAGCAACAACAACAACAACTAACGCATAGAGTCATACAGTTCAACAAAATGTCTAATTCTGCTGTTAAAGGTAAATGTTAAACAACAATGTATTGTCTGCCTAGTGACTGGACTGATTATCTACTCATGCTGTATTCACATGTAAACAACGTTCTGTTTTGGAGAGGCCAAAGAAGTGGATGGGTCAGAAAAGGAGATTTTTAAAAAATGGGTAGGAGACATTGTGATATCTTCAGTGTTGTTGGGTTTGACACAATACACCCATTGTTGACCCTTGTGATACTTCAATAATGGGATGGGGTTTACATAACACATTCTTGTTAACCCTAAAAATCAAGGTTGTCTTATTGACCTACCAGTAAGATTATGCGAAGCTGACTAGTTTACTCCACATCATTCCTGCTGCTTATACTGTCGACCAGTAATGATTCCTGTATATATGTATACACATACATACAGGGTGTCCACAAAGTCTGGGTACATGGGGATTAACATACTTTAAGAAATTATTATTTCTTATATTTGTTTGTTATGATTTTATTTACTCCATGTACCCACATGGGGAATAACACATACTTTAACAAATTGTTATTTCTTATATTTAATTGTTTATGTTATGATTTTATTTACTCCATGTACCCAGACTTTGTGGATACCCTGTATATATAAATATATCAAGCCACTAAAAGAAGTTCTGTTAACCCATGTGATTCCTCTAATGTTTATCACAGCAAATCTCTGCATGATTACTATATATATATATCAGGCCTCTAAAACACCTCTCCATTAACCCAAGTGGTCCCTCTATGTTTATACATTTGGCCAGTATGATCCCTATATACTACACAATCCCTAAAATAATTCGCTGGTGACCCATACAATCCTTTGAAAGTCAGCTTGCTACTAATATTGCCCATGGATAGTCTTAATGAGATTTTACCTACCATTCATCGAACTGCTCTGACAGTTTTTAAGGGTTTTTTTTTTTTTTTTTAATGAACACAATCCCATCCACTCCTTATCAAAATATGAATTCCACCCTACAACCAAACATAACGAAACTAAATTTCTTATTCTTCTTTCATTAGAAAAAAATCTTTAACACTCTCGCCCCTCTATATACCTGTTGATTAAAAGTTCAAATTGTTAAAATTTCTGAAATTCAAGCTGGAAATTTAAACAATAAAAATTTTCAAGAAAATGCATTTTCCAAACATTGTTTTGCGTTTTTTTTTTTTTTTGTCTTCTCCACTCTTTCTTCAATATTTGCCATTCATGGAATTGTTAATTGGCACGTAAAATACTTGAATTTTTTTTCTTTTAAAGCTTAGGTTATTTCCCTTGCATTGAGCCAGGCATAAGGTGAGCTGTTTTCCAGTAAAAGAGTCAAAAACAACAAAATAATGGAATTTCAGTTTTTATTCAATATATATATATATAATAATAATTTTAACATATTAACACAATCTCATCTTCAGATAAAATATTGTTCCTTTGAGGAATTTGTTTCATAATAATTAATTATAACATTTGGAATTTTTCTTTGACAATAACTGTTTCATGTTTCACAAACACTGGCAAAACTTTGGACGCATACACACATATAATTATGTTATAAAACAAGGAAGAGAACCAGGCACCCAGCTACACACTGTTCTTAACTAATGGAAGCTTCTGTACAAACAGTTAAAACTAAGATAATAAATCCAATCCTCAGTTATGAGGAAATATTTAAAGCCTCCACTTCTCATTCACTCTCCTTAGTTATTTCTATTATTTACAAATTGATAATTCAGTGACAGGTATAAGTTCGCACATGCATCCACCTTCTCAGTTTTACATTCATCTGTTATTCAATCCAAACACGGGATTACAAGACTTTTATACAATAATATTAATGTCGGGAATTTGTCGCAATGAAAGAAGGGGAAAAGTTAGTAAATATTGTTATTATTCATCACCTATATCTTAATATTATACATCAATACCTAAAAAATATACTGAAACATTTCAGATATATAATTGTAGAGAGAGGTACAAAGATCTCAGTTTTGGTAAATTGTTAGATTAAAGCTGTCATTTTGGTGTAACATAAAATATATTAATTAATAAGTTAAATAATGAAACATAACATACTTCATTTGCATAAAAATGGACATAAAATTATATATCTTTGTATATACAGTAATGCTTGTTATTTACCCGCCCTTCCGACTGCATAAGTTATAGATATGTGTGTATATAATAAATGTGATATTTACCATCGTAGTATTATATGAGATTGATGAGATGACAGAGGATGGGGGAAGGAGTTGGTTAGATGCAACTAGACAGGTAACACTGATTCATGAAAACAAAAGAGAAGAGTAGACAGCTGAGTGTCAGCAGTGAGAAAGATGAAAGGGACAGCACAACAAGCTCTTCACTAAATACACACACCTCATTAACACGGCCAACAGGTCAATCTAACACATGCACACAACCACAAACCCCAAGCAGCCTCTATCTCCTCCACCATACAGCTGACCAATGGACAGCAGAGTGAGATGTTTATAGGGAGGAGAAAGAGAGAGAGACAGGGTAGTAGTTTCAATTCAACATGGAATGACGGTCATAGATATTACGTCTCTGCTCCTGTACAGTGCCTTTCCACTTCTTCTGCTCGTCGCTGACTCTGTTGAGAATGGAGCGCTGTCTACCAAGCTGTGAGGATAGTGGCGGTGGTGGTGGAGGTGGTGGTGCAACAAGCTCTGGTGTTACACTGCTGGTTGGTGGAGGTAATGTCTGCTCATCCTTTAACGGGGACAGACAAAAAAAAAAAACAAGACAAAAAGAAAGAAGAAATGTTAGTCTTACAGGAAATTACAATAAAACAGCTGTCTGATCATTAACAATAATTACATGTGTGATAATTAGTATTATCACATATTATCAAATTATATATTCACTTGATATGTATTTATCATTTGGTATAATATGATGATGCACGTCGGCATTTTCTGTAGGAGTGGAATTTAAATAAAGCAGATTTGTTAAGATTGTTTTAAAAAGTCTGTACAATGCAAGTTGGAAATATAGGAGACATTTCAATATTCCAAATTAAAACTCCTTCATGAAGAGAAAAAAGAGCATAATTAAAATAAAGGTGTTTTAACTCTGAAATACAGAAATATTTACTGTTGTTTCATCCTTCTTTCTTCTGTTTTCATCTCCTCTTATTTCCAGTTTGCATTCAAATGGCTCTTTAAAACAGTTTTTACAAATATTGATATCTTTCCCTCTCACCTGGTTAAGGGAGCCTTCAGTTTTTTCCCTTCTATAGTACTTTCTTTTCTAGCAAATTACTTGGTGATCCTACTAATGCCAGTGGCATGGAAAAAGCAGTTCTCCATTAGCCTGAATAGCAACTTCAGGCACTGGCACCCTTCACACCCAACAGGATAAACAGGCTCAGTTACTTGCTACAGATACAAGTTAATGCCAACAACAAGGCACTGTAAAGTGGTTGGCATTAGGAAATGCATCCAGCCATAGAAAGATTCTTATGTAAGTATTAATAACTGTTGTTCTCCAAATTGGTCAGCTGATAGCAATAAGGGACTGACCAATACAAGCTTCAAAATCAAAATTAAGCTAAAATCTCACTCGATATTACATTCTACCAATGTTTGCATGTGTGTGTGTCAAATTATTAGCAACAGAAGCAGTATTAATACCAAAAGGTAACATTTATCCCCACTTACAAGTGGATGTTGTGTTAGAATGCTGCAATAGTTGCCATGAGAGAATCTCTCATATGGGCTTAACAGGTAAGACACATTGGATCATGTAGTCTTAGGTACTACAAAAATGACAGGATGATCAAGGTTTTTGATAAGTTTGCATCAGCAGAGATGATTTGGAGCTGAAAAAGTTGTTTTTTTTTAACCAATTCAAAAATCTCAGTAAATTAAATCTGAAAGGTAATTTTGTTGTAAATCAATGCTGAATTATACACAGTAGAGCTGAAACATGACCAGAACTGAGTTACAATAAAAAAAAAAGATGGAAAGGAACATTATACAGAATTTCTGCAAAGGAATTTTCATATTAAAGAAAAAGAAAAACAAGAGAAAAAAAAAATGATTCAAAATTATGAAAGCTAGATCAAAGTTTTGTCCAAAGTTTCAGAATAAGTTGTTAAGCAATGATAATCCCTTGTGAAGGGTGTGCAGGAAACTTTTTATGTGTAGCTCCCCTACAATGTAGGCTACGCTGAACAACAAATATATTTGACAGTAATTTTTGTCTAAAGACTAACCATACTCCCTACCCACTTTCCCCATCATCCATTGCCCCACCACCAAAAATAATTAAAGGATGAATTATCCCCACAGAGTTAGGATAGGTGCACTAAGGCAGACATTAAGCAGCATCTACAGGAGAATGTGCACATGCAAACAATCAGCAATGACATGGTCACTAAGTGGAGGTTTAGTTAGAGGAGAAAGTCCCAAAGACATTTATGAAGGGTCATTAGGAAATATTTAGTGATTCTAAGGGAGTAGCAAACCAGCATTAATGCCTTATGGTATTTGAGCCATCCCTCTCAACATTTCAACTTTATCTTTCATTCATTTCTCCAAAGTGGACAGAATACCCAGTAATATACACGAGAAATCAACTAACTACATAAGCTGCTTCCTCCTGAAAGTAGCATGGTTAATCGACTCCATTTTATTCAGTATATCAGACAACATTCCAAGTAAGGTGGAGTAACAAGTTCATAAGAAGCTATCCCTGGCCACTTAGAATAAAATATTCAAAGATATTCAAAAATATTTAATCCATAATTGTTAGTCTGACAAAATATAATTTGTTTAGCCTATGGCTCTTAGGAAAGACGCAACAAAATATATTTTGTTGGATTAATGATTATGGATTAAATATTTTATTGTATATCACAGATATTTTATTGAACATTTTGTTAGTATATTACTGGTACTTAATTTTGTCAACATCTGAAATGATGAAAGTCGAAGCCAGCACTAACATTTGAATACAGAAATGGGAGATATCAGTTGAAAAAAAAAGGTAAGCCATCTCATTCAACACAACCATTTGAACCAACCCCTATGTTGTTTTATGAGATTCTTGTATTTTTCTACGTTCTTATTAAATTGTTGAATGGAGGGAAGTAAGAATAAGAAAGTAAAAGTGTATTGAAGCAGTTTACACTAAGTTGATGATAAAATTATAACAGCTTGTGGGTTAGAAATGTTGAAAATAAATTAAAGAACAAAATACAACTTAACTGGAAAAATAGATAGACAAATGTTTTTGATGAGAAGAAGATAGACATCAGAAAGAGTCTGCTTGCTTAGCTACAGAGAACCAAAGAAAGTGGTGGGTGTGAGTGTCAGGTCACACCAATGCTCCTCAAAGCAGATGTTTCTGTCTTGAAATTGAATTGTGCTCAGTTTTAGAGATGATGAAAGTTGGGAATGGGGTTGGGGTAGAATTCAAGAAAAGAACTTACTTCGAACAAGGTCCATGTTTTTCCAGCCGTGAAAGTAACCTGTTAAATGTTTGAGGCTTCATTAGAAAATATTACGAGAAGCTGGTGGAATACGTACGATAAAAGAACTTGTCTCTTCTTTATCCAACAGAAAGATGTAGAGACTTTTTTTTTTTTTTGGCCAGAAAAAATATGAAAATAAAAGGTGGAAAGAAAGAGAGAGAGAAACAAAAAAAAAGCAAAAACATAAATAAATAACGGCCGTATAGTGAAGCTCCTAGAAAATCTTTTGATGAACTTTGAAACTAACCTATACCTAGTGATTTTAGATTTTGTAAATGAGATGACTATGGGTTCCTAGATATATTTATAAAGGGAAAGGGATGAAACTATTTCATTCACATCTTTTTCTAGAAATATTATTTCTTCAATGATCAGATTTCTAACAAAATATACAGGTCCCACATGCTTTCATTAAGTTCAAAATTAATGAAGAATTTATTAAAAATAACTTTGTTCATGATTAAGCTGGTGTTTTAGAACATAACATAATGATTCTAATATAAAATTGCTGATTTTACTTTAAATATGAACAGTTTAAAAACATGAAGCTATCAGAGAATCTGAGAACTAAAGTTGGGGAACGATTCTAGGTGATTGTAGGCAAGTCATTATCTTGGTATCAGAAAGATGAACACCCTAAATGATGTAAACAGGTTGCAAAGATCAGAACTAGCTCAATCCTCATTTCAACAGAACTTTATCTAGTTATGGTATGTAACACATTTCAAAAATGTCTTTCAAAAATAAAGCAAAATAACTGAGAAAAACTGTTAATTGATTGTTCTGTTTTTCTAAATTCTATTGCAATAAAACATTATATATATATATATATATATATATATATATATATATATATATATATATATATATAGGTGTAGGTCTCCTTGTGTGATTAAGAAGATCACTTTGCGACCACATGGTTTTGTGTTCAATCCCACTGCATACCACCTTTGACATGTGGCTTCTATAACCCCAGACCAACCAACACCTTGTGGGTGAGTTTAGTAGACAGAAACTGTGTGGAAGTTTGTCGTGTGTGTGTGTGTCTTTGAGTTCACCCTACCATCATTTGATTACCAGTGCCAATTGTTTGTTTATGTCTAACTTAGCAATATGATAAAAGAGATCAATAAAATATGCACCAGACTACTGGAATCAATTTGTTTCACTAAACCCTTCAAGGCAGTGCCTCAACATCACTATCCTGATTTCAAATTCCGCCAAGGTTGTCTTTGTCTTTCATCTTTTCAGGGCTGATAAAATTAAGTACCAGTGAAACACTGGGGTCAATATGATAGCTGAACCCCATCCCACTAAAACTGCTGGCCTTGTAACAAAATTTGAAATGTCATCATTGTTGCACTTGCCCTTGCTGTTCAGTGTAATCTTAGACAGTGGAGTTCCTTGATTATCCATAGAGATCATCCTGTATCAGGAAGACCCACTTTTTTTTTATTATTTATTTTATCATCTCATTATATGTTAAACCCCAAAACTATGCCTGTTTTGTATTGTCCTCCTCATCCTTCACTCTGGTGGCAAATAAATGAAATCATCATCATTGCTATTATTATTGGTAATTTGACTAAGATTCATTCTTATTCCTGACAGAATTTATGTGGGTAGCAGTGTTATTGTTGTTATTATTATTATTATTATTATTATATAATAACTTTATAAAGCCGAGACAGAGTAAAGAGAAGTACTTCTATGAAAGCTTCTTAATTGCCAAGATAAACCATGGACTTTGAACAAATTCATTACATATGGTGATTCCAGATGAAGGAATTTCATGCTACTATCAGAGATTCCTTGAAGGGAGACCAAGAAAGTACAAGAAGAGGATTAGAACTGATGTATGTTAAATGGAATGGAACCAAAGCAGATGTTTGTTCCTAATGACCAGACTTTAGGTGAAGCAGCAATGAATATTGGGGAGGGTCAGAATGTTGTACTTTTGGTGGGAGAAAAAAGAACTCTTTTGAAGAAAGAGACCAAAGGCAGGAATCACAAAATCCAGGTTCAATATATGAGAAAAATAAAAGGGGCAGAACAGGATGGAAATGGAAGAGGATATTAAAGGTTCGTTAATGAATGAAAAAAGATATTAATGAAGGAATCAGAAATAAATATAAAATAAAATTTCAGTAACATTAGTGTGACAGCAACAATGGAGTAGATTTGAATTCAGGGATTGTTGGTTCAAGTCTCAATCAGAGTCGGTTGGTAGAGTAAACATCAAGGATAAAGAGGATATAGCAATAACTATCACTGATTGAGGGAGGTGCAAAGCATCAGACAACAGCCAAGGTCCATTCTTGTTAGTGGCAGATAGGGTGTCCAATAGACATATGTCCACATTGTACACAAGAGTCGATAACATGACCAGTCTCTATACACTGAGTGATGCATTCAGTAAACACATGTATACAGTGATGTGTGTAGTCTATGTACAGTGAGTGACATAACCAGTCTGTGTGTGTATATATATATACAATGATGTGTTCAGTCTATACACACAGGATGTGCTCTTCTTATATAAAGTGACACAACATAACCAGTCTATACATACATACATACAGTGGTGTGTCCAGTTTATATATACAAAATGTAAGTGCAATCAACATTATACAGACTGTGTCTATCACAATAACATATGCAAGATCTATATTGCTGAAGGAAGAACTTACATGTGTGTGTATATGTATGTGTATATAACTCCATTTTCTTCACACTATAATACTTATTACATCTCTATTATCACAAATGTATTTCTTGACACAAAAATTTTAGTCCTTATTTTTGTTATTCCTTATAACTCGGGTTTTGTTGGAACTCCTGGAGTCTTTCATGCATAGTGGGCTTGCTACCTGCAGCCAACAGTACCATGCTTTCTCTTCTTTTCAACAGTCTAATACTCTGCTGATTATTCTGGTCATGCCAAAGAGGCAAACCTTTTGTAACAGCTCCATTGGACACTCTATTCCAATTTCCTTTATATTCCCCTTGATGCCTTCTGATACTGTCCCCATTATTATTATTATTATTATTATTAATATTATTATTATATTATTATTATATTATTATTATTATTATTATTATTATTATAGCAGCAAGCTGGTAGAATCATTAGCACATTGGGCAAAATGCATAGTGATATTTTATCTGTCACTACATTCTGAGTTCAAATTCTGTTGAGGTCAACTTTACCTTTCATCCTTTCAGGGTCAATGAAATAAGTACCAGTCAAGTGCTGGGGTCGATTTAATCGACTAGCCCCCTCCCACAAAATTTCAGGCTTTGTGCCTATAGTAGAAAGGCTTCATTATTATTATTATTATTATTATTATTATTATTAAGAGATGCAATGTTTCTGTAATCAAGCTGCTAGACCACCGACCACTTGGTTTGCACTACTGAATTACCAGTAAACAACCACTAAACTATATGCTCTTCCAATGTGCTCCAGAGTGAGACATATAACTAAGCTTGCTGCAGTTGGTGTGGCTGATAATAGCTTTCATTTTATACATCATAGTCGAGTAATTATGGTATGTTTTCCACTCATAGAAAAACATTGTTATGCAAAATGTCCCAAATGATTTATTTTATGTAAAGAAAAAAAAAACCCTTTCAAATTATTATGTTGCCATGGAAACATGGATAAGAAACAAATAATTAAAATTAAAATGCGAAATATAAATAATAAAAACCATCTTAATTTAGATGCCATTGTGTTTTATGTTTGTATGTGTGAGGAAGATACAAAATTCTTCATTCAGAATCTGTATGTGACATGTTAGAGGAGTGAAGAACTGCAATGATTAAGTTAGATTAGTGCAGGGGTTAAATGAGATTTAGGGCTGAAAATGTATTAGTAAATAACAGCATCATGCATCATAAAACCCACAACCATTACAAACTCATTTCAAGATTAGGATTGGATAAACAAAAAGCATTTGCAAATCAATGAGGCCAGAAAGGAAGGGCAGATAGAGAAATATAGCAGATATTAGCATTCAAATTACAGAAGATCAGTAAGTACAACAGTAGTAATTGTTGTTGATAAACCCCATCTCAGCTCTGAAGGAGCAGACCTATGATAAAAGATTTTTTTTTCCCAGCATGACCATCCCATCTTTTCATCAGACACAACACATCAGGAGCCACACTATATAATATGCCCCTCCTTATTCAAGGTGATACAATGTTAACGGAGAGAGATTTGGCTGTTATTTCTAGCAGGTTGAGTGGCTACATAGAGGTTTATTCATTGGCTTAGGAAGCAGTAACAGCAGCAATAATAATTGTTTCTAATTTAGGCACAAGGCCAGCAATTTGAACTCAGAATATAAAGAGCCATGTCTGACACTCTAATGACTCTACCAATCTACTGCCCAAGTAGCAGCAATAATAATAGTGGTTTCAAATTTTAGCACAAGGCCAGCAATTTCAGTAAAGCGGGTAAGTTGATTACATTGACCCCCAGTGCTCAACTGGTACTTATTTTATCAACCCCAAAAGGATGAAAGGCAAAGTCGACCTCAGCAAACTTTGAACTCAGAATGTAAAGACAGAGCAACTGCTGCTAAACATCTTGCCCAGAGTGCTAACAATTCTGCTAGCTCACCACCTTAATGATTAAATAATAATGGTTTCAAATTTTGCCACAAGGGCATTTAATAATAATAAAGCTAAGAATAATAATGATAATGATATTTCTAATATTGTCACAAAAACAAACTTTGGTAGGCAGGCGTACTGTGTTATTAATTAAATTAAATTCAATATTTGATTAGTAATTAATTTATTAAACATCCTCCATCCACAAGGATGAAAGTTAAACTCAGCCTTGCCAGAATCTGAACAAAATACTTCAACCCTATCAGTGGACTTTCTATTATTTTGTCTTAAATAACTTTGAATTTAGGCACAAGGCTAATAATTTTGAGGAGAGGGGTTTAGTTAATAATATCAACCCCACTTTTTTTTATCAACTCTGAAGGGATGAAAGACAAAGTTGACCTTAGCTGGATTTGAACTCAGAATGTAAAGAGCTGGAACAAATGTTGCAAGGTATTTTGTCCAATGCTCTAACAATTTTATTTGTCTTTTAAATGTTTCTAAATTAAGAACAAGTTTAAAAATTTGAGGGAAGGATTTAGTTGAATTCTATCAACCTTAGTACTTGATTGGTACTTCATTTTATTGATTCTCGAAAGGATGAAAGTCAAAGTTGACAGCAGTAGGATTTGAACTCAAAACATGAAGAACCAAAAGTACTGCAAAGTATTTTTGTCTGATATGCTAATGATTCTGCCAAACCACTACCCTTATTTCTACCTTACTAACAGTAACAAAGGTGACAATTATTCTTGTGGTAATGGATGCACTTAACACAACAGCTCAAGTGAGAGGCTGAAGGATATCAGAACGGAGACTCATACTGTCAATTTGCAATAAAATCTTCCCTCAATCATGTCCCCATCCAACCAATGCTATTATGGAACAAATGGTTGTTTGCCTATCATTCTACCATTTCTTTGAGTCCATTTCCTCAATAAAATAATAATAATAATAATGTTTCTAATTAAGGCTCAAGGCCAGTAATTATGAGGGAAGAGACTAGGCGATACCATCAACCTCAGTATTTGAGTGGAACTATATTTCATTGACTCCACCAGAGTGATGAAAGGTAAAAGTGATGTCAGTGCAATTTGAACTCAGAACATAAACATCTGAATGAAACACCACAGAGAAATTTTTCAGACACTCCAACAATTCTAAGAGAGCATTTTTCATGACAAACTGACAGGGTTTCTTGAGCCAACAAGGGACTCAATGTCAACACAAGAGCTTCTGCATAGGTTCTTGACCTGTCAATGTAGCAATCAAATTCTTGTAAACAAGTTAGCTTTAAAATTGAGACTATGTAGAGTAAGTCCTTAAAACTGGGATACAGTGTAAGTCCCTAAATTTGGACTATACAGTAGTCAAGTCCTTAACTTTTGGACTTCATAGTAAAAGCTCTTAAATTTGGGACTATACAGTATAAGTCCTCAAAACTGAGACTATACAGCAACAATCGAGGAACTATGATCAAATACTTGACCAAAACTTCAAAGTCAGTTAACCTTTCTCTAGTAACAATTTAATGTGAGTATTTTGGTGTAAAATGTAAACATCTTTCAGAACAAAAATCCCTAGTGATATTTGTTTACCCATAGTTGTGCAAATACTCCCTTGTTATCCTCACCTTCAGAAATACTAGTGAACTAAAGATTGGCCTGTTGAAAACATACAACCAACAAAACTTCTGTTCACAAAACCCAACATAAAAATAAATACCTGAACCACTTCCAATAAAACACACCAACTCTACAATATAGGGGTCACATGAATTTATGGAGATAGAGCCTCTGAGTAGTCACTTGACATGGTCAATGTAACAGCCAAATCTCCCATAACAAATAAGGATCACATAGTTTAAAGGTAAAAAATTTTGGGCAACATGCACCATAGTAAAGATCAAGGTAGCTAGGGTGGTTATAGTTTAGAATCAGGGTTAGGCACTCGAAAGTTTAACCAAAACCAACATGCTGAACATCACCTAGGGTTGCTCCAGACAGTACAAATTGCTATTGTTCATGCCATGCTATAGGCCTGCTCAAGCAGAAATGAATGAGGACAACTCAACAACATCATCACTACCACCACCAAAACCACCACCACTACACATTAAAGAGAGCCAACTTAAGTCACAGCTAACCAGAACTTTTAAAATACATATATATATATATATATATATATATATATATATATATATATATATATATATACTGTGTGTATATATATATATTTATGTATATCTATATATATATTCATATTTATACATGTGTGTGTGTGTGTATATATATATATATATATATAAATATATATATATACATACACACAAACACACATATGTCAACTATCTTGCTTCGCAATGGAAATTAACAAAATCATTATCTACTCCTGTTTTAGTCAAATCTTACAAGAAATATTACAGGAGTATAGTAAAGCTATAACTACACATGGCTGCTGTGGTATACCTCTTCCTTTAACATTAGACGATACCTTAACCGCTACACAAGGCAATATTTCAACCTATACTTGAGACTATAATAAACCAAAACATCTGATACAATAGTGCATTTCCTACGTCTGTACTGACATTTGTATGATCTTGTCCATGAATTAATGAACACAAAAGAAATACAATATCAGAATTAGCAATTAAAAGGAGATAATTCCCCCAAACAATTAACTTTTTTCATTAATGAACTAAATTCCTTTAACATACTATAGCTAAAAGAAAAACTATCAGATAAAATAAAGTTGATGTGACTTTTTCTCTACAGGTTGGACATTGTTCCATCAATGGAAAAAGACAGATTAAACAGTTTCAACCAGTGTTTCTCAACCAATTTTTACCTATGGACCCACTTGATTCCTATTTTACTCTGATTAACCCTTGTACCCATTCAGTGTCTAAAAATATCCTATTCAATTTTTATAATTAAATATTATTAGGAATTGTATTAAAAAATTGTTAAAATATTTTGTGTATTGTAACCCATTTATTACACATAATCATTAATAACAAAATCTTATATGGAAACCACCCAAACCTCACCCCAAGGGTCATATGGACCCCAGTTGGAAACACAGGTTTAAACTCAGAAGAATGACAAGGAAATGACAGAATCTTCATCTTGGCAATCTGAAACTGCAATCGTCACCATTATTTTTTACTAACACTGGTAATCCACATAACACCACTTTACAAAGGACCATTCTAGGATATTCCAGATCACATCGCAATACACTAAACTACAATATAGAATATACAACACTACAGTAGATTATTTAACACTACATCACAATACAATATACAACACTACTATTGCACCACAAAGGGAAATACTGCACTACAACACAGTGGAATAAACCATACCACACTACATCACAGTGAAAAATACCACACTACCCAATACGCCATCTCTATCTCTCTTGTCCTCCAACCCACTGAGAACTGTACCATCATTACTATCCTGCTAACCACCCTTTAACCTTACCCAATCTTTACAGTCACAGCCTGCCTCCTGCTCACCATACACTTCATCTCCACTAACTCTTCACAACTCCTACTGGCAGTTCTCTCCCCCTCTTCTAAATAAATGTGAGTAGCTGAACAAGAACCTGCTGCACCCCACTACCTCTTTCATGCTTTAACCCATCATCCCTTAGGATAAAGCAGCTCCTGCGCCCTCAGGGTTTGTATCTTTGTGAGCTGCATAGTAACCTTAACAGTGCTGGTAGCATGAAAAAAGCATTTAGTACATGCTGTGAAGTAGCTGGCATTATGAAGGACATCCAAGTGCAGAAACCTTGCCAAAGCAGATACTGGAGCATGATGTAGTCCCTGGACCCATTGGATCCTCTTGACCATCCAACCCATGCCAGCATGGAACATGGACATTACTTGATGATGATGATATATAGCATACTACAGTGCAGTGAATACGCCCAAAACTTAATATATACAAACAATACCTATACTACACCATATCAACATTGTTGTCACATGTGACAGTAGAATACACAAGACATGCCATTCCTGAATTCTAGAATATTCTCTGCAGAATATTATAAATAACCTCTAAACCAGGAATGGGCAACCTTTTTAGAAATGCAATCCACAAGACATGACTCATCATCAGGCAGGCTGCTATACTAAGAAATCTGAAAGTAATTTTCCATTAGGCACATCATTCAGAAAGTTCTGCTGACCATATGTGACCTACAGGCTATAGTTTGCCCCAAAAAGCTCTAAACAGATGAACATGTCTGAAGTTGTCTCTCTTAATTGCTCCATGTGAAAAGACAAATATTTGTCAGATAGAAAAATATTTTCTTTCATTACCACAATATTATTATTTTAGCTTTTTTATATTCACTACATCAAATATGTTTACACCAAATTAACTAATACCTTTCAATTGAATGGCATCTTTGATTCAGCTAATCTCTAAGCAATTCTATTTTTCTGCAGAGTAATAAATATACAATCTTGTACCTTTGTTACATAAGGAGTCATTCATCCCAACTTCAGCAAATAAAGTAAAGCTATGCTTCACTGATGGGATTAGAATAAAACTAAAACATATCCAGAGCTGTCTCCTATACTTGCAAAAAACATGAAAATGACACTTGCTCTTCACTAATATTATTGTTTCCTTATGACATAAATTCCAACCTTGGTCATTGCCAATGGTCTTAGCCACTATTTATTGCCTTATATGGTTAAACCTTAACTGAAACGTCACAAATAATACAGCAAATATAATAAATATACTGATACCAAACACAGACAAAATGAATCAATAAACTAGTAAAATATTAACTAAGTTCCTATATATATATATATATATATGCTCCCTTAACAGACTGGTTTACTGTGAGCTAGTATGGAATGTGAATCCAAACAGACAAAACAAAAAATAAACTAATGAGACACAAACTAAGAGCCTCTAAATTTATCTATCTATCTATCTATCTATCTATCTATCTACCTACCTGTCTGTCTGTCTATCTATATATGCGTGTATGTATATACACGTACATACATATGTATATATATATATACACACACATATATACACATACATATACTTATATACATATACACATATATATACATATATATATATACACATATATATATACATAAATACATATATATATACATAAATACATACATATACATATATACATACATACATATACACATACATAAATACATACATATACATATATATATACATACATATACATAAATACATACATATACACATATATATATATATTTATATATATATATATATATATATACACATACATATACATAAATACATACATATACACATATATATATATATATATATACATACATATACATAAATACATACATATACACATATATATATATATATATATATACATACATATACATAAATACATACATATACACATATATATATATATATATATATATATATATATATATATACATACATATATATAAATACATACATATACATAGATATATATATATATATATATATATATATATACATACATATACATAAATACATACACATATATATATATATATATATATATATATATATATATATATACATACATATACATAAATACATACACATATATATATATATATATATATATATATATATGCCCTTAACAGAGTGGTCTCCTGATGGCTAGCATGGAATATGAAACCAAAGACAACATTAATCAACCAACCACAAGAGCACCTAAATATGTATAGAGAGAGACAGACAGAGATCTGCTAGAACCCCTAACTGACTGGTCTGCAGCTAGTTGGCACGGAACTTGAAAAGAAAGGCTTAGTAAGAAGAAAAAGGCGTCATAATCCGTTGCCATAGTGTTTACCAAATTCACCTCCTCATTTGTCTGCTCTTGGTAGCGACCTGGTTTCTTGACAAGCAAAGGATCCAGACAGAGCAGGAACACCATGTAGACAAACAGCAATGACACCACACATATTATAATGGTCACCATAATCTGTAAAACAAAACAGAGATTACATCGGTTAAAAACAACCGTTGATAAATAAATCGTTCATGAACAAAATAGCAAAGAAAAAAGACAACTGAAAATATAAGGTTTTTCTTTTTCCCCTTTCCCTTCATTTTTTTTTTTTTGGTTTCTTTTTTCTTTTTGGACTGATGGAAAAGCAAAGAAAGAATCATGAAGGTGTTGGAGAAAATGCTTCAACTGGTACAAAGCCACACTCCCACAACACTATTCCCCACTCCCAGTTGAGGGGTTTTTGACTTGCAAAGCACTTGGTGACCCTGTGGGTGCTGGTGCCATGTAAAATGTACTGGTGCCACGTTGAAAGCACCCAATACACTCTGTAAAGTGGTTGGAGTTAGGAAAGACATTCAGCTGTAGAAACTATGCGAAAACAGACAATGGAGCCTGAGGCATCTCCTGTCAAACCATCCAACCCATGCCAGCATAGAAAGCAGCCATGTGACGATGATGATGAAGACTACCACTGCTACTACAACTACAATCATCACTGTTACCACCACCACTACCACTAATGTAAATAATAAACCAGAGTTTACCTTTATCAGAGTGACATTTCTACTCTGATACTTGCACTCACAGCGAGGACAGAATTCTGTGGCCTTCTCAGGCAGAGGCCAGACAACATCTTCACATTTGCTACAAAAGAAAAAAACACAATAAAAGTCAATCTTTTGTTACATACTCAAGAATATCATCACAACTATAACAGCTTCTACATCTAATTACACCACACACAAACATTATACTGTAATACACGTGTTATATTATAATTCTTTTTATTTTAGGCACAAGGCCTGAAATCTTGAGGAAGGGGAGCTAGTCAATTACCCCAGTGCTCAACTGGTACTTAATTTATCAACCCCAAAAGGATGAAAGCAAAATCTACCTTAGCGGAATTTGAACTCAGATGGACAAAATGCTTAGCAGCATTTCGTCCAGGGTGCTAATGATTCTGCCAGCTTGCCATTTTATGTGCATTATATTAAAATAGCACCAGTCATATAGCAAAGAAGCAACAACCTTCACACACAGTTATATTAATAATACAGTCAGTACAATCATACAAACACACACTGTTATATCAGTCTCTCTTTCTCTCTCTCACACGCGCACACGCACACTGGACATACTAGTAAAACTAGTCTCACAAAGACACACACTGTTATATCAGAGACACTACAGACATACAGTTATATCAGTGGAACTACAGTAACATAAACTTAGACACTTATGTAAGTGACTATATATAGTTAGAAAGTGACCCAACACAACACTCTCAGCTACAACATGATCAGTTCAGTCAACCATTTGACCAACAACCACTCTAATGACCAACAGACAAAACTTACCACTGGTTAGGGTTGACCTTCTTTATATAAACCTTGCGTCCAGTTTCTGTGGCATTGACAACAGTCTGTGATGGACAGACACACTTGCAACGGTAATCTTCATACTGGGCCTGTAGAACAAAAAAGAAGATAGAGGTTAAGTTTTACTATAAATCATGTCACAACAGCAATCACACACTAGCCACAGCCTGAAGTATAAAGTCTTGCTTTCTTATATTATTGTTTAACTGGAAAGACTGACTCACAATGGTAACCAAACACTCACCACAGGGTGAAGTATTTCCTTTCTATAAGAAATGTCTAACTTCATAAAAAAGCTGAATTTGGCTTCATTTGTCTCAAGTTATGCTATGATGATGATTCCAAAGAAGAATGAAATGACACTATACATGGCTACCAACAATTAGAAACTTTTAAGAATTTTAGAATGTGTAGAAAAAAACTATATTAAATGTATATTCTATGTACACCTACTTTACTCTTTGATATAAATTCCAAACTTTGCTTTCTGCCTCAAATTAACTTATAAGAGATTGTTACCTCTATAATAGCTAACTGCCAGGGGCACACAACATATATATATAGTTATATTTTCTCATGATATTATTTGACTAATATTTCTGACATCTTAGATTCACAATCATGACTAGACACTTGCCACAGACTGATGTATATAGTTCTCCTTTCACATGATATTGTTTTCTTGATGTGATTTGATATCTATAACTAAATGTCCGATTATAATAAGGTGGTGAGCTGGCAGAAATGTTAGTGTGCTGGACAAAATGTTTAGTGGCATTTTCTCCGTCTTTATGTTCTGAGTTCAAATTCCACCTAGGTTGACTCTGCCTTTCATCCCTTCAGGGATAATAAAATAAGTTCCAGTTGAGCACAGAGGTCAATATAATCAACTTCCCTGAAATTGCTGGCCTTGTGCCAAAATTTGAAACCAATATGTCTGATTATAACATTTAGTTTTTACATCCTTTCAGATGATGCAAAAGTAGGGCCTAAAAACATGCACCAGGCATCACTGTGAGGAATTGAGTATAAGAGAATGCAAAGACTCAGTCTTTGGCAATATAATAGTAGTGAAATAATGTTGGTTTCTAGCATAGGAAGGCCATATGTTTGGTGACTAGGTGGGTATTGCATTTGAGTGGCAAAGCAAAGCTACTCCTGATGAAGAGAGCAAAGATTGAGCAGCAATGTTACCCCTGATGATAATTTAGTGGCAAAGTTATCCCTGATGGATTCAAGCTAAGAACATGAAGACAACATAACTAAATTCTTCAAAGTATTTTGTTTAATGCTCCACTAATTATGTCATCTCTACCCTGGTGATGATGATGATGGCAACAATAACAGTGGTTACAAATTCTAACACAAGGCCAGCAATTATGAGTGTGTAAGGAAAGTTTTTTTATACTGATCCCAGTATTCGACTGGTACTTCATTTTAATGACTGCTAGAGGAATAAAAAGCAAAGTTGATCTCAACAGGATTTGAACTCAAAACATGAAGAGTTGAAACAAAAACCACAAAACAATTTTCCCAATGCTCTAATGATTCTGTCAGCTTACTGTCCTTATGGTTTCTGATTTAGGGACAAAGTAGTCCAGCAATTCTGAGGGGAAGGAATTCGTTGACACCACTGACACTGAATTGGACTGCTACTAGATTTTATCAGTCTTGGAAGAATGAAAGGTAAAGTTGACCTTGGTAGAACAAGAAATATGAAAAACTCCAAATATTCAGAATACCAATCTTTCTATTTTCTTTTCCTCTCTTTCTGAGAAAATATCATCTTGTGGTATTTTTATAAACAGGACTTAGGTCTTAAATCTCAGAAAAGTCTACTACTACTACTACTATATCCACTGACATCCACAGATATTCACATAGATGGCTGTGTGAGACTACAGTATAGATTTGAAGTGTCTAGCTTCCTATAGATGGTGATGATGGTGATAGTGGTTATGATGATGATAATGACAGTGGTGGTGATTGTGATGATGACATACAAATGGACAGTGTCCAATGGACAAACAGACATAATCAATACTTTAAATCCTTTGAATAGGAACAGACTGATTAGATCAAAACAAAAAGTTACTGCTGCTGTTGACATTGGTTATTTAACCATTGGTCAGACATAATCCAGCAGATTTATGATCAAAAGCTTTCCAACCACAACTATCCTTTATTGCTTTTTCTTTTTTCTTTTTTAATCAAAGACTACATTGTTCAACATTCCTTTTCTTTATCAGACTATAGAGTGAAAATCAGAGAGATATTTCATTGCTATTTCTAGCAGGTCCACCAGCAGCCTCATAAAAGCTTCCTCATTGGTTGTCATTGCTGTTATTGAGAACAAAAAATAAAGAACTAATGAGTCCTTCCACCCCACCCCGTCGCCACTACCTCTGATTTCCATTCCCTATTGATTCACATGTGACAGGTTGCATCAGCAGCAGCAGAAAGAATGACAGCACCAGGAGTGGAGCAGAGCAGTTGGGGGTGAGGGGCATCTGATGCCAAAATGTAGAGAAATATAGTGGCAGTGGTGGAGACAGTGAGGCAGTTGTGACAGACGGGTGGAGTGGAGGAATCCAAAGTAAGAGTGAGAGATGGAGGTAGGAGGAAAGGAGGGGGAGGAGAAGGAAGAAAGAAATAAAGATAGAATGAGAAAGAGAGAGGGGAAAGAATCGATAAGAGAGCAAGAATAAATAATGATGAAAAGAAAGGAAAAAAGAAAGAGGCGAGAGGGAAAGTGATAAGGAGAAAAAGACAATAGTTGGAAAGATATAACAGCAGAGAAGTTAAAGAAGGGTGATGGAGGAAAGGGAATTTTTTTTTTTTTTTTGAGTCAAGGGGGAAGGGCAGTACCTAGGACACTTTTACAGGGAGTGGAGACTGGTAGGAAGAAGATATTCTCAAACCAGAGATCTGCCTAAATGCTTAAAACAGAGTGGGGTCCATCCATTATAGGAACCCATGGTTCCAGGTGGTGGTGATTGCGTTAAACTGGGTGATGCATAACAGGTACCAGTGTTGGTGACATCAAAAACACCTTGTACACTCTGTAAAGTGATTGGCATTAGGAAGGGCATCCAGCCATAGAAACTAAGCCAAAGCGAACAATTGGAGCCTGGTGCAGCTCTCCAGTTTACCAGTCCCAGTCAAACCATCTAACCAGAATGGAAAAAGGATGTTAAAAGATGATTATGATGATGACAACAACTCCTTTAGACTATGACAAGATGGCTCTTTGAGCCAGAACTAAATACAGCAAAGCACCTGGTCCACCATTCTTAAAGTTCCTCTAACCCACTACTCTTCACTGGTGCACTGTTTTATTGACCAGGCAATGCTGACCTCAGCAGGATTTGATCTCAGAGCCTAGAGAGTCAGAACAATTACTAGGAGGTATTGTATCTGATGTTCTAATAAATGTAAATTCACAACCTGGAGAATAAATAATGAGGTAAAGAACGGAGACATAAAGTGTTTGCAGAGGATGGGGGCTGGGAAAGAAGTGTGTGGGAGACAGAGAGAGAGACAGACAGACAGAGAAAGAGAGAGAGAGGGGGTGTTGTAGAGAAATGAAAGAGAGAGTATAATAGACAAAGGAAGGGAGAAAAGAGTGAGGGGAGAGATAGATGAGACTATCTAAATGTAAATCACAAGTTAATCTCATTGAAATTGAGAGATGAATTGGTAGAGGAGATGACTGAATGAGGAGAAATAGCGAGCCAGCAGAGAGAATTGGTGCAGAGAATACAGGGATGAAGACAGGTAGAACACTACATGATGAGAGAGAGAGAATAATAGAAACACTGTAAATATAGAATAGAAAAAGAGAGAACAACCAGAAAATGAGGAATTAATGATGTGTGATAGATAGAGACAGAGAGATAGAGGGAGTAGAAGACAGCAATGCTGGTTCTATCCAGTTTGATGTCAAGTAGAAATATTGGGAAAACAGTCAGTGCTGTGACAGGACATTAATTAAACTGTCACATACAGATAGTAGCAAAACAGTACCACTGCTATGGCTGTATATATAAATATTTGATATAATATATATATAAAAGGTTTAGATTTAGATTCAAAATTGAATATGGTACTTATGTTTAGGCACCAGAATATAGTGTGGTATGGTATTATACAAAAACCATTCCAAAAACGAGGTGATAAAAAAATCAAAATAAGCAACACGGATTTTAAAGATGATTGCAGTACGCACGTTTCATACTACTCCATTTATTTAAGTAATGCGAGCATTACATTAAATGCAATATATAGAGCAATCTTCAGCTGCACGAAAATGCAGAAAATTACAGTAGAATAGACATATTATAATTGTGGCAAAATTATGTCTATTCTACTGTGATTTTCTACATTTTCGTGCAGCTGAAGATTGCTCTACATATTGCATTTAATGTAATGCTCGCATTACTTAAATAAATGGAGTAGTATGAAACGTGCGTACTGCAATCATCTTTAAAATCCGTGTTGCTTATTTTGATTTTTTATATATTTATATATATATATATATATATATATATATATAGTGGCATAACAGTTCTACAACAGCTGTACACACAACAAATAGTTTATACTAAATCAAGGAAGGTAATAATCGGATATGTCGGTCATCTACATTTTCTACTGTATTATCCGAATGAAGAGTTCTTGATGTTTATAACTACAATACATGTTTGTTGGAAACTGAAAATCTATCATGAATTTAAGGTCTGACAAGATTGGTTGAGGGCTAACTGTTTCATTAATTAATCAATTAATTATATAGTGATGAAACAGTTCATCAAGCCATTTGAAACAGTCATAACCTTGAACCTTATGTAACAATATTTTCTTCGTTTTTAGTCCATCCACTTTGTGTGTGTGTGTGTGTGTATGCACACACACAAATATATCATGAGGATAAGAAACTCATTTTTTCCTACAGTATTAGAAAGAGAAAGAAACAGAGAGTAGTATAACAGCACTACAACAGATTAATGCTGGAGTTGTGAAATCTTATATGCATTCATTTCAATGTTTCGTCCAGCAACTGCCACCACTGAGGAAAACATTGATCATATTCACCACATGTTGATGGATGACAAGTGATTGACAATAAATCAAATAGCCAATGCTATTAGCATATCTTGTGAGATAGTTGAGAATATTCAGCACAATAAACTTGGCATGATAAAGGTTTCTGCTCAATGGGTGCCACATCTTCTGACATCTGATCAAAAGTGCACCAGGCTGATCACATATCAAGAAAATCTGATATTATTTGAGGCAGGTCCAACTGGTTTCCTTGAAGGTTTATAAACCCAGGACGAGTGTTTAAAAGCAATCACACATAAATTTCCAATTAAGAGGAAGTCTGAACATGGTAATTTTGTCTACTAAAAATAGCAGTAAAATCTCTCACACATTATGCTCTTACTATCTTAAATATGGAAAAGACATTAAACAATGTATTCCTGCATAGCCTAAAACTTAAAGATTGGGTGATCACATCTGGAATCAATGCTTTTGATTATGTTTTCATGTCAGGGGTTGATCATTTCAATTAAGACCATCTTGTCATTTAATGGAGGTTTCAAGCAGGTTGGGCCTTCACCTAAAGGTTACCTCAATAATTCATAGGGTGCACAGTCATAAACGACAAGCTGTACATTCCCAACAAACTGATTCCATGGGCTAAAGTCAATTCTCCCAGTGTAGTTATTTTATTTATTGCACAAATGCTTTTAAGAAAGAAATTAACATAATAAACTTCATTTTCCTAGCCTATGAAGTCACTATGTCTCTGTTGATGACTATTTCTGATAGTAAAATCTCAAACAGTTGGCAACTGCACTAGGCGTTTGAGAATAATAGAAAAACCCCTTCATCATTGGTTGACACCTTTCATTCACAATGCCCTCCATATACCAGCATTTAAAAATGTTTTTATTTTACACAATATAACCAGCCAACTGCTGTTAAATGAAGAGTTGGATGAAATTAATAGATATTAATGCAAAGAATACATAATATTGGGAACAGGTATAGCTATATGGTAAAGAAGTATACTTCACCATTATACTGTGCAGTTTAAGTAATCTAAAACAGGCAACCTTGTCATCTCATAAATGAACAAGTTACTATTGTCATTGTTTAGCCTAAGAGCAGGCTTAGACTGAGCAGACCCATGATCAAAGACACTCCAGCTATGCCCATCTCATTCTTCTCTCGGATATGGGACAGCATTGTGCAATGTGTCCCTCTCTTTTCAAGACAGTAGGGTTTAATTTGAGGGAGACTTAGCAGTTATCTCTAATAGGAATGCCTGCCAAAAGTACAGAGCTCTCTCATTGATTCATTAAATATGCTTCTACATTCTCTATTGAGAAATTCCTTAACACTGAACAGTTCCACTTATTGATGCCTCTGTAATTCAATACATCAATTTACAGCACTACTACTTATAAATGTTGTTCCTAAGCTTCATGTGAACATTATGATTACATAGGATTATCAATGGCATTCCAGCCATGACCATCTAGTATTTTTTTGATCTGGGACAGCAGATTCTCTAAAGTATTTTCTGGGAGGTTTTTTTATGCATTCACAGTTAGTAGGGTGTGATTTTAATGAGATTCTGTTGCTATTGCTGCCATATATTTTATCTATCACATCCACTCATCCAGATAGTAGTTCTTAGTATGATTTACAACTCTTCCAGATCAGGGCTGACCAGGGGCTAAACAATAACAGCATAACTAATATATGCTTATTACACACACACATATAGATAGATAGAGAGAGAGAGAGGGGGAGGGGTATTTCTTTTGACCAAATATCAAACTATTATATAAGAGACGTTTGATGAGATTGATTCTGGTTTCCAGACCAATAGAGAAATTTATTCTTTGTGAAATCGACTCAGATATGATTGTAATATCTAACAAGTCAAACGACCGCATAGGCTTGGCTGTCAGTATGTATTTTATTTGGCCCCCAAGATTGTAGTCTGAACTAACAAGAATAATCTTAGGAAACTAGACATTGTAATATATCCAATTTTATTATAGCTTCCATGTAGTATTGTACTATAACTCCTCATCCTCATCCTCATCCTCTCTCTCTCTCTCATTCTAAACATGTTATCTAGCCCCAGTCAACTCTGTCCAAGCATATGGGTGGGTACGCATCCACTGATAGGATCAGTAGACAAGACAAGGTGTGATAATTGCGATGCAGCCAATTCTTTGAATAAAAGAAAGAAAAAAAACCTTTAGAATCGGACGAGAAATTTAGAAATTTCTCTTCGATCAAACTTTATGTATACAAAATACACATAAATGTTATCAGAAGAAAAAATTGTTCATAAACATAATTTATAGTTTAATAAACAGATTGGTTGTTTTTTTCTTGTAATTTAGTAGCTAGAGTATTTAATTCCATCAACTTATGGAATACGGTTACATAAACAGATCGGGGTATAACTTTTTCTGTAATTTACATCAGATGAATTCATCCAAATCACTTGATAAGTAATTGCTTACATGCCACACAATATTTTTTCCTAGTTAACAGTTAAAACTAATTAAGTATTGTTCACATATAAACACATGCCGATTGTTGTCTGTAAGAAGAGAAAAACAATTTGGAAAATGATACTAAATATTTTAGATTTTTAATGTACTTTAGCCGTCTTTAATTATCAACCTTTCTTTAATCATTATTTAAGAAAAAAAAATTTTTTTTTTAAAAGGTCGAATTTTCGTGCCGGTGTACTTGTAAATATTAACCTTTATTAATTTTATTGTGCTCCAAGATTTTATTTTAAAGCAGTATATTTGAATATATACAATTCCTTTTAACCAACACAAACCCCGTGATTTACAAAAAGTATAGGGGGAGGAAAGGCTATTTTAGTTATATAGAGCCTGATTGATTACCTCCCCATGATTCTTCTGGAAACCCTTTAAGTTGATGAGCACCGACATATTAATTTAAAATTTTGGCACAATTTCGGGGGAGAGGGTAAGTCGATTACACTGACCCCAGTGCTCAACTAGTGCTTGTTTTATGGACACCCCGAAAGGAGCACCTTCATGTTATTAAAAGTTGTTCTTGCTACAGGTTCTACATTCTCCAATGCATCTTTCCTTTTTTTTTTCCTCAAAAAAATAGGGTGTCATTTAAAGAATTTGGTTGCTATTTCTCACAGGTCAAAGGATTCGCTGAGCCCCATTTTCTTGTTCGCTCGATAAATTCCTATGGTTTCAGAGAAAAGGATTACGAATATTTTCGTATTCTGACATAACAATCTGTTATTGTTGTGCGTTTGATAAATTTTTGTTTTGTTAACTGTAATTAAGTTTCGTCTGGTAACAACCAGACGAAACCTAATTACAGTTAAAGTTAAGAAAAGGGTAAAGAGAGATTTTTTTGCCAGGAAAGCAGCACAAAAGGGTAAAGATTTAGTCTTCGACGTCGTGATGATGTAAAAATTATAAATAAGGTTTATATACTTTTGTTGTGTTTTAAAAAGGAAAAAAAAAAGAAATAAAGAGCAAATGAATGATAGATTCTACACAATTAGAGACTGGGCCAATAAAATACTTGCATATACAAAAATAGTCTGAAGCAAGATTCGGGTAACAAATTTTAGTAAATCTATGTCAGACGACACTTTGCCAGATTGCTACAAGTGTCGTCTGACATTGATATCAGATGAAATAATTCACAGCTAAAAAAAAGTCAAGTAATTATTACTCAGTACAAATTGAAGAACAATTAAAGAATGAAACAAATAAATATCAACTTACAGTTACGACTGTTACAAAAACTGTGAAAAGACAGATATAAAATAGCCTCGTTAAACTATTCATGTTTTTCACTGTGATGGCCAACTGCACTTAGCATAGCGAACGTGATTCACAACGTAAAAGAGTAGTCGATTCTAAGGGAGATAATTCTATTGAAACTTTGCATGGCGACAACTTCGGCTTTATATTGCTTTTCTAGTGTCACTATACCAAGGTTTTTTTTTCCACTTTAAATAGGAAATCGGAGTGAGGATGCTAGCATGGTTAATGCTAGATTGGAATTGTTAGTAAGCGGTGGTTGAACGTAAAAACATGGGCAGAGAAAAAGTTCAAGAGAGTTCTGTTAGAATTGTGAACTGGGTCCTTCGAGCGAGATGGAATATTCAGAGAACGTTGTAATATAGGCAGAAAACAAGCCTTGTACATATTAGCTTTTTTTTTTCTCGCTAATATATCCAAGGCTTGTTGTTTCTTTTATTTCCAGCTGAAACAGAGAAGATATTTTAAAACTATAAAATCACCAACAAAAACAATATACTCCCCACTTGTCTGCAATAGCCCACAAATCTCTCTCAACTCACCTAAGAATCTTTAAAAACGAGAGAACTCATTGGGAAATATCCTAGAAAGCCCCAAAATGATAGGATGTCACGACTGGAATGCCTTTAATCATAAGCTTACATGACCCTGAACAAGGGTTCAGTAGTCAGAAGATTATCGGGTTGACTGTGGAGGCAGCGGAAACTGCATGATAGTGGCTGTAAATCAGAAGGTGCAAGCCCTGAAAGAGGCAGCATTACCAGGTGTGATGTTAACTGGACACAAGATGGTTCACCAGGGTGTGGATGTCTGATGTTGAAAGACCAAAAACACCTAATGACCCCAAGAAACACCATTGATGACGTATCCAGGTGAATCAAAGGAATATGTATGGAAAAACTAAAGCAGTCCATTGAGTTACAAAAAAAAAAAGAAGAAAAAAGACAGCAAGATTTTTAAAAGTTGATGAAAAGGTATCTATGAGGACATACAAGAATGGAAAGCAGAGTTGGGAAGATGGCGTAATTAACAAATGCATAGGTAAAATGATGTATTAGGTAAAAAGTAGAAAATGTATACAAAAGAGACACAGGAACCAACTGAAAAAGAGATTCGTGGAGAGCGAACCAAAGAAGTTGGAGAGACCGATGGAATGGTTGTACGATACGTTCCAAGTACCAACGCCACTGCAGGTGATTGAACCCAGGCGTACAAGTGAGAAGAAAAGAAAACATACAGAGTTCCTGAAAATAGATTCCAAGCGCGAAAAATACTCAAAAAGGGAAGTGGAGTGAATAAAAAAATTATTGCTAAACAGAATGATTCTTCCTAGGAACAACTTTAAAAGGGAGATGTTGTAGGGAATTAGTAATAATGGTGCACTCCTCCCACGTGACGAATGGAATAACATAGTCACTATAAGTAAAAAGAAGTACCAAAGTACATAGTAGGCGGTCAGAGATAGTCGTGTCTTTACTGGTTTTACTAAGTATACTGTATACCGAAGTGGGCGTAATAACAGGCCAACATTAAAAGGATTATAACAGTTTCTAGTCTTGCTACAAACTAAATCCGGCCGATTCATTTCACCTCTTGTCGAAAAGTGCGGGGAATCGCCGCTATGAAAATTGTTTTAACTTCTCATTCAACGCGCGCGCACATGTGACAGTATTACAGTCAAGAATTTTGTATAATTTATCTACAGTCTTGGCTGCGAATTCACAGAGCCTTTTAACAAACTTTATAGAATTGTCTTTTCCAGTGTGTATGTTTTGTTGTCTTATTAATTCCTGACCAACATGGAAAATGTTTTGTGCGGTGAATAAAGTTTCTGTTAATAGTTCGCAAAGTGTTGCTCGTCATTTACACGCAGACGCAGGCATGGCTGTGTGGTTCCGAGCTCAGTTCCGCCGTGTGATACCTTGGACGAGTGTCTTCTACTGGAGCCACGGGCTAAACAAAGCCTTGTGAGTGGATTTAGCAGACGGAAACTGAAAGAAGCCGGTCGCATGTGTGTGTTTGTCCCCCACTACCACTTGACAACCGGTATTGGTGTGTTTACGTCCCCGTAAAACTAGCGGTTTGGCATAAGAGAAGAGACAGGGTAAGTACAAGGCTTAGCAAAAATAAGTACTGGGGTCAATTATTTCGACTAAAAATTCTTCAACGCAGTACCCCAGCATGGCCGCAGTCTAATAACTGAAACAAGTAAAAATAAAAATTGAAAGAAAAAGTCCATTTCATCCTTTCGACACCATTTATACGCAGCCAGAGCACTACATGTCGGGCAAACGAATACATATATGTTAATAATATTTCTTTCTTCTTGGCGTTGATCCTTCGATGTTTACTGGTTATTCCGACGCGGGAACCGAAAAAAAAAGTGTGTAATGTGCAACACAGGCAGTAAACAAAAATAAAATAGAACAGAGTGATGACCTTTAGTCGAGAAGACACGGAAGTTGTTGCTCTTCGATTACTATGGGAAACAGCTGTGGCTTTCTTCAACTGAATACACGTCGTTGATTGGTTAAAAATTACCCAAATACGACAACTTCAACACGAAATAACTTCTAAAATACGAAATTTTGTCAAAAATGTTGAAAGTAAATTATGTTGAGCATGAGAAATTGCACCAGCATACGAAGTTTCAAAGTGTCTAGTTAAAAAAAAAATTATTATTAAAACGTCTGTGAGCGAAACTGAACAGATCGATATATCCAGAAATGGAAAAACTGTTGAAATATAGCGACCAAGAAATATAGGACATGTAAAATAAGAAGAGTGATAATAGAAAAAAAAAATAATAATCCTCGTAGTAATAGGTGCTTTTGGAAGTGAAAAAAAGATACGTAGTGAAATATAATAACACAAATTGCCATTTATATGCAACATTCAGAACATGTAGAATACGAACAAGAGAACAAAAGAACACAAAATTGAAAAAGGAAAAAAAATATGGGGAGAAGGAAACCAAACGCAGCAAGATAAAGAATTGCAATGGTTTAACAATGAAGGTACTTTGCAAGTTTAAGTCAATTGGAAAAGTAATAATGACGGCAGTAATAGCTTATTTGTGTATTTTAAATCATGGAAATTACTTTTACGATGATACAACAGTGTTGGTTAATAGCACAGTCTCAAATCAAATATACTGCAAGCAGAAACAATAAAGCCGTAGCTATCTTGCTATTTCCCTCCTGTCGTTTCTACAAATGTATGATAAACGACGTTATAAGAAATCGATAGATTGAGGTATAGATGGTAATATAATTATTGATATTAAGGTATTTCGTGAGAAAGTCAATAAAACAATATTTTTTAATGATTACTTTCCATTTGAAAAAATGTTTTTTACAAATAGTTTAACATTTCGTTAGCAGCTTTTAAATGTTGTCTTCAAATTACCTACTACCAGAAAGGATGTAAAAAAAAAATAGTTCATACTCTAAAAATGATATTAAAGTATTTTCGTAACAAACGTAGAAAGTCTAATTTATTGGAAATATTCATATTTTCCCATTGAACATCATATCTGGCACAATGCTATTGATGCCCATACACATATTCACATCCTAGACAACATTCAAAACGAAGATATTCGAATGATAAGCAATTATTTATTCATCAATACAGAAAATCCTGTTTCCATTTTCTACTTATAATCACTGCTGTAATGTTGTCTGTTTCTTTGAAACATTTAACTGCATACTCTATCTAAGCCTACCTAAACAATTTAGATCTTCTGCACCATCCAATCATCCGTCTTCTGAAGTGAAATCGTTTGGTAACCATGTAGCGAATAGCTTCGTAGATTCTTAGCCGAGTTTCGAAACCTAGCCTAGATTTTTCTACGAGTTCCTTCCTATTGTTCTCGGCGTTAACACTTACAAATTCATGAGGTTCGACTATCACAGTTAAGTTCTATTGTTCAAGTGAACATTCTTGGGTTAAATCCAAGTCAATAGAGATAAATTCATTACTTTCCATTGTTCTGTAACCTACATCCAGCTTTCCAACATGTATAAATACAGTACCCAAACTTAATACCACCTCTTTCGCTTGGTGCTTACCCAAAGGAACATTTCAGTAATGACTCGTCACGACAGGACTACACAATTGTCACCCTCTCAACTTGTCAATGCAGAGAGGTAAATTCTCTTACTTTCCCTCTCCTTCTTCCATCCATCTTCTAGCGATCACTTACAGATAAGCTTAACAACCTACAAAATGAACCGTAGGATTTTAACCTATCCTTGTACAACAACTCGAAGAAGACGATTCCTGTACTGTAACGATAAAATAAAGGCCATATCAATTATTGTTTCTCTCATGTTAATCATTGCTACATATAATCGTCACAGTTGCATGAATACGTACATGCATCACAGAAAGAGGGGGGGGGGGAGAGAGAGAGAGAGAGGGTTGCCATAATGTCTAAGTATCAAATGGGGACAACCTTCAAATTATGGAGGTATCATAGGTATAGATACTTGTTTGAAGAACTTTTATAATAATTTTCCTGATGCGCAATGTGCGTCCATTTCTCTCCTATAATAAAACTCTGATCTTCAAAACAAAATGCTAGAACATGCTTAGGTGACTACTCATTATTTAAAACAAATAAGGTGAGTCGAGTCTGGTCACATACGAGAGTATGGGTCCCAATATCTAACCTGACTTACCATCGGTTGCAGCGTGTCCTTGCACATATCATTTGTCCGTTTTTACTCGGGTCGCTCTGGGAAACCCTCTGAGCAGTGTCCCAGTCAGCCCCTATCTCTGAAAGAACGTAAGTCTTTCATTCATTATCGAGACATTTCAGTACCAAGCGGGACAAATATACTAACCGGATGGTACACAGCAGCAGACCCTTCAAAACGGAACCGTATGGCAACCCCACTGCCCCCTCGCTCTCTTTATATGTGTATACACACACACACACACATATATATATATATATATATATAGGTAATCTTCAAGTTTAGGGGGATAAAAAAATAAATAAAAATATTCAAGGGAAGTAACTGAACGTCTTACCAGTATTCTCCGTACATCTCTGTTTATAAATAAATCACACACGTGATTTGATTGACGTTAGGGTGTGATTTATTTATAAACAGCTAGAAGAAAACGGATAATACTGGTAAGTCGTTCAGTTATTTCCCTTGAATATTTTTATTTATTTTTTTATCCCCCTAAACTTGAAGATTACCATATATATATATATATATATATATATATATATATATATATATATACAAGCATAAACTTGAATAAGGTCGATGAAAACTGAGTTGTTGTTGGTATTGTTTATAATCAGATCAGTAAGGTAAAAAACATTGATTCACCTGGCCGGAAGTTAGATAATTGTCATGGCAATTAAGGTATATAGCGCTTAATTAAAAATAAACGATATAGAGTAAGTTAACCATAAAATATCACGGAACTATTACAAGACTGCAGCTTACAGCAACATAAATAACGAATGAAACAGTAACCACCGGAAATCCTAGTGTTTGGAATTTTTTTCTTTTATACTGTTTATATGGCTGCTTTTGTTAGATTTTTTATTATCTCCTGTTTTCTTTACAGTAAAATAAATTATGGTGCGTATAATATATACACAGTCCTATGCACGCATAGCAATCATTCTCTCTCTTTATACTTAATATATATTATTTATATATAATATGTATCATATTATATATCTAATATATAATTATTTGTATATATATGTGTGCGTGTATGTATAATAAATCGAAGGGGGTGCAAAATTAGTAAGCGGGGTAAAATGAGTAATTTCTGATTTCGTTATTTTCTCCTTACCTGTTTGAAATTGCAAGTCCTGCATCATAACTTTGTACTGCTGCATCATCTTTACGAGTAAAAATTAGTCAGCACAGTTGTTATTGTTAAAGCTGAGAGAATTTGGAACATAGTCAGGTGACAGGTACTTTTTTTTTTTCAAGAAATTTTTTTCAGCTTTGACCCAATCGTAATTGAGGTTACTAACAAAATATCTGGATAATTTTTGGTATTTAACAATCAATATTCTTTTCTCTGTTGGATTCTAAGTCATTTGTCCCCACCCCCCTAATGCCTAATTTCATAATTTTCAATTTATTTTTTTAAAGAAAAAAAATGTCTAAAATGGGGTAAAATGAGTAATGACTATTTTAAATAATTGTTTCTCTTCATGGTTCGTAAATATGTCGGGAACAGCTATTCCAGCAGTTAGTGAAGAAACCATAGAGAATATTTTGACTTTTCTGATTTAGCTGATTCTTGTTAATTTCGTATCATGTGCTGTTTTACCATGATCCTCTGTCATTTGACCTGGATATTTAAATTTTTTGTTACAATTCTCATCATTCTGATGGACAGTGTTGTACAAGAGTCTGTTTCCAAATGTAATTCTGGAGAATTGAAGAGGCAAAAATTTACCTTATCTTGGTCTACTCATTTTACCCCAGCTAAATTTGTCTTTTATATTCTCAAAGGGAACTGACAGTTTTCTGAAATAATGCTCTGAATGTGTGACAGTATTTTTAATGCATTTAGAGAAGGTCATTTGCTTAGCTGATATAGTTTTTGTAAGGTAGTGAACATTTGTAAAAAAATATATTTTGTCTCAAAGTCAAAAATACATAAAAACACCCCATTTTACCCCCTCACCTATACACACACACACACACGTGTATCCCACTGCCTCTTGAAAATCGGTATTGGTGTGCTTATGTCCCCGTAACTTAGCAATTCGTCAAAAGCTTAAGAAAAAGAAATACTAATATTAATTCGTTCGAATAAAATTCTTGTATAATATATATTATATAAGTGTCTGATTTTATGTCAAATTGCATACAAAAAACAATCTTAACATTAAACTTAAAGGATTATTCAATCCTTTTTTTAGCAGTGTTTACTAATTTAGCAGTATTTACTAATTTTTACAAAAGAAACGTTGATTAGGACTTCCAAGTGTCGGCTAATTTTGCTGGCATGCAAGAGTCTTTCAGCGACTATTTGACCTGTTAGAAATAATTACTAAATTCCTTCAAAATGATATCCTATTTTCGACATAGCTACACGAGTGTATCCTTTAACTTTGCTTCCTCACGTCTTTCAGAAAAATTGGTGTTTTATAATTAAATTTTCTACAAATACCTTTCATATGGTGTGAATTCCAATTATATCAGAATTTGTTGTGAAATTTTTTCCCTAGGGTAGGTAGGTGAGAGTTTCAGATAATTCACACGAGTTGAATTTGTTTCCTCATAACTTTCAGAAAAATTGGTATTTGGTCATGAAATTTTCTACAAATACCTTTCAGACGGTGTAGATTATGATTATATTGGAGTTTAATTAGAAAAATAATAAAACAGATACTGCACATATATTTACTGAGGCACATCATGCAATTCTTTTAAAATTTCAAGTTTTATTTTATAGATATATATTAGATTTTTAGCTGCATTTCTCTGCAGAGGTCAGTATAAGTCCAAAACATGTCTAGATACTTCTGTATTTGCTGGAACTATGAAAATAAAACCTGACATTGATTAACACAGTTATTACCATATTTCAGCTGAATTACATTGCCTTAGTTTGAATTAATTTTGAAAATAATTAAGACTTTAGTTTGTCTTTATTAAACTGGTGTTTGGAACATGAAATGAAAATTTGATGGAATGTTTTAATTAAATGCTTTTTAAAACAAGAAGTTTGTATCAAAGAACCAGTAGTCTCAGATGTGTTAGCATCAAAAGGGCTAATGAAAATTTTTTCCACCATGTTTATTTTTTTTTATGCTCCATGCATTAATTATATTATGACTAAGCTATTATTTTCTTGTATAGTGGCTAGTGTTTGTGAGTTTTAACCTCCAAATGATCATATTTTTCCTACACATAAATAAATGTATAATTGTATTTATATAGTGATTCTTTGGTAACTACCATGGAAAATACTGGGTTGGTGATTTACTTCAATGGGGGGCCAGAAAAAGTTCGAGAGATGTCTTCCCATATTTAAAACTTCATAAACAGAAAACTATTAGTTATTGATTAATAAGTTTTATTTTTTGCTTCACAACATAATAAATTTCTAGTTTCCTAATATTAAATTCATTCATCACTTTTTTGTAGCAAGTATGGAGAAGACTATACTTTAATGATGAGGTCAGAATAATGTTGAAATACATTCAAAGTTACCTAGTATTTTTTCCTGACATGAATAGATAGTGTCACTGAATCTATATCCAATACTCTACATTGCCTGATCATTCTCATGTTTCTTCCTATATTTCAGTGGTCAACATCAATTGTTATGCGTGTCACCGTTGTTCATATTTGCTAAACTTCACCATTGACAAGTACAGTGTTGTCTCTGGCTGCAATAAATGTCAAACAACAGTGGATTATAGTGGTAAGACATTGAAGATCTTTTCTAAGTTTCATATATTATTCTCTTTTCTTTCTGGTGTGTGGACAGACTCCATTTATTTCAGAGTGGATATTAAGCAATACACAAATACGATTTTTGTCCTTGGGTAGCAACTGTTATTTTCTATTTGCTTACCCCTAGAAAGTATGAAAAATGGCTAATATTTCCTTCAAACTCTGCTTTTGTTACATTTATTCGAACCCCAAAGAATCCTTCTCAATACATTGCTTTGATGCTCCCCCACTACTCCTGCTCATGATCAGAGATGCAGAAATTGTCAGCCATTAAAGGACATGCTCAAATGGTCATAGCCAATTAACTGACAAGCAAGTCTTTCCAGTTTCTGTCTTCCCATATCAATATTGTAAGCAATATTATATAGTTGATTCAATGTTATGGTATAAGACACATAAGGTATCTTATACAGTAGGATCAAGTGATTGTGAAACCAATTTTTTAATCACATGGCTAGGTCTATACCTACATTAAGATGATGATGATGATAATGATACATTTTTTTGTTTTGGTGCTTTTTTTTTTGTTTCTTTTTGATAGCATTCTTAGATCAATCTGTTTGTGGAAGAGGAGTGGCAAAATTGTTAGAGTATTGGGCAAAATGCCTTGCAGTTGTTGTATTAGGTTTCAAAGAAAGTTTTGAGCATTTTTTAATATGCAAAAAGGGATGTAAATAATTGACCTTTCAATAAATTTTATTTAATGAAATAATTTCCATTATTATTAATGACGTTTGTCCATCTATAAGGCAATCTAAATATTCCATCAGCATAAAATTTGACTGGTTTTGAAGAAAAAAGTTATCTAGATGCATTTTGACTCCATCTAAATAATTAAATGTTTTTCCTTGCAGTGAGTTCTGTAGAGACAAAAATAAGTGGTAGTTGAATGGTGCAATATCAGGAGAATATGGTAGATGGGGTAAGAGATCCCAACCAAGTTCATGTAACTTTATTTGGGTAGCCAAAGACATGTGGTCAGGCATTGTCTTGTTGGAACACTACCCCTTTCCCGTTGGCAATCTCTGGCCTCAATTCTTTGATTTTTTAGTTCAAATTAGTCAGCTGATGACAGTTCACGTCAGAATTAATGGTCTGGTTTTGTGAGAGCTCATAATAAATAATGCCTTTATAATCCCACCAGACACAAAGCATGGCTTTTCATCTTTGGTTGCTGTTTTGGGGGATCCTTACACAAACTCCAGGATCTTTTTTACCCTACGTTTTTGTACACAATCCATTTTTCATTTTCAGTCACAAATTGTTTCAAAAAAGGCATGCTTGCATTCTGTTTCAAAAGCATATCATAAATGGAAAACCAGTCCAAGCAATTCTTTTCTGAGTTTGAGGGACCCATACATTATAGCAAGAAATGTATCCTAGCTTCACTAGGTGTTCATGAGCTGCATTTTTAGAAACCTTCAACTCTTTTGTAAGTTCTTTAGTCATGACATTTGAGTTTTCTTCGATTTTTGCCTTCAAAACATCTTCATCCAATTTTGAAGGTCTTCCTCTGTGACTGTCATCTTCCAAGCTAAACTCTACAGCTTAAAATTTTACATACCATCTTTGAACAGTTGATTCACCTACAGCACTACCACCATAAACTTCACAAATGGTTTTGCAAGCCTTTGCAGTATTTTCTCCTTTTTTAAAAAAGAAAAGCATTACAAAGCGAATATGAAGTTTTTGGTTATCCATTTCAAATGTCAATAAAGGGTAACCGGAATGAAAGATAAATCAATTTTTAATCAGGAACAAAGAAGAGATGCACTACCACTTCAAGCAACACTAATGTTTTAACTGTTATATTTCAGGTGTGTTCAATGAAGAGTTAAAAGATTTAGCTCAAAAACGCTCAGAACTTTCTGGACAACCTAATAACTTATATTGGGAGTCCAAATCCCACTTATCTCTTCAGGATCAAGTTCTGAAGTTCATTTAATCAACTTTCTCTCCCAGAATTTCATTCCTGGTATCCTGGTGAATGATTTACCCTTTAGCATTCAGAAGTAATGCTTCTTTATTCACATTGTTTTGAATTAATCATGCATTATCTCATAGCTTTGAGATTTTAATGATGTGATTGTTTATTTTTAGAATAAGACCATAGTGTAGGTATGAGAGGACACATCTAGTTGATTTGAACATAAAGCAGATAAAATGTTTTGGCCAGATAGGGCCAGTTTAAATGCTGAAGGGTTAAAGCAGTTTTTGCTCCAGATCATTACATTTTCAGTTCAAATCCTGTTAAGATTAACTTTATCTTTTGTCTCTCTCTGTAGTCAAGGTTACGACATGTTGAGATATATATTCACATATTGACTGAAATATAATTTAACTAATTGGATAACATTTCTTTACAAGCTTGATTACTTTTATTATTATTTTCAGATCCTTTTAAAGCTGATCGCAGATGTGTCACTTCTGAACAGGAACAGTACTTCGATCTTTTAGATATAAATTACCAAGAAGGATGTCGCAATATTAGCCAAATTCCAACTGTTGAGGAACCTAAATTCTATTGCTTTTGTTTAGAAAATCTTTGCAATAGAGCTTCAAAAGGAAAATTTGACATTCTGGCACTGAAATTTTCCTTTTCACTCTTATTATTCTATATCTTATTTTAGTTATCCAGTCACCCATGAAGAATGACTCTTTACATTAGGTAATCCACAAGTATTCCCATCTTCCAAACTACAGTTGATCCTTCTTTTGGTCACTTGCACAAAGGATCTCTGTTAACTTTGTGGAATTTACCTTTCCCCACTTTCTTAATGATGATGGTTTTATAAGAAGTTCTCCCATTTGTCGCTTGCTATACATCATGCTCCACACTACACACAAGGGAAATCTCCATTCCATCAAACTCACCACCATATATACATACATGCCAAGTATGAAAATAACTTCAGTCATTTCAAACCAACAAGGATACCTGCCCTGACAATGCTCTATTATCTTGAAATAATACACCCTCCAACTTGCACCAGATACTTCAATCTCTCTCTTTCTCTCCCTTGGGGAATATCCCAATCTTTGGAAATAGTGTTCAATACCCAAGAAACATAATACTTCTGGTTCTGGTTCTAACTACCATCATATTGTACCCACTTCAAACAACTTAATGGTGATGGAAATGCCTATTAACAGCAACATGTACCTCTCTCCTGCCTTATTCATCACCAGTATGGCTTCCATAGTTTTTTTCATTATAAACACAAACAAGAAACAGGACCACATATCTTTTGCTTGTTAGATGACCTAACATATCTATTTATGTGAGAAATTTAATTCCAGGATTCCCAGTAGAGCAGAAATGTTGCATTTATGAAAATTTTGCATAAGCAGGTGTTCCATAATGCAAAACATATCTTTTGTTTGACTTCCATATACATGGAATCAATAGGAAAATTAATTTTGCATTAAAGAACTTCAGATTACAAGATATTTTATTAAATACAATGCCTCCTGTATAAGATAAACATGTTTAACATTATATGAACTTAGTAATTTTGAGAGATATGAAGTAAATTATTCTTAACAGTGGAATTTGAAATAGGTAAAGCCATAAATAAAAGTATGAAGGATATTAGGTTAAAAATAAAACCCTTGGATAATAGAAAAAGTTGAAGGATACCCTTCAACATTTTCTATCCAGTGAGTTTTTTAACAAAATATCTTATAAGCTATTCTTTATACTTTCGTCTACTTTGGGTTCCACTCTTAAAAATAACCATGGTCAAACTGGGGGGAAATGAGATAGCCTAGCATTTGAGGATAAGAAAAAAACTAATGCAAACTTATGAAAATGAAGATATTGAAGACTTAGCCCCAAGGCATCTTATGGTTAGTGTATACACTGTATTGTTTACAATTATGAAACATTGCATGTGTATTGTATATTGTAGCAACACTGCTACAATATATAGTTACAAGCATGGAGGCACAATGGCTCAATAGTTAGGGCAGCGGACTTGTGGTCATAGGATCACGGTTTCGATTCTCAGACCAGGCATTGTGAGTGTTTATTGAGCGTAAACACCTAAAGCTCTATGAGGCTCCGGCAGGTGGTAGTGGTGAACCCTGCCGTACTCTTTCATGTTTCTGTTGTACTTGTATTTCAAAGGGCCGTCCTTGTCACGCTATGTGTCATGCTGAATCTCCACAAGAACTATGTTAGGGGTACATGTGTCTGTGGAATGCTCAGCCATTTGCACGTTAATTTCATGAGCAGGTTGTTCTGTTGATCGGATCAACTGGAACCCTCGTCGTTGTGACTGATGGAGTGCCAAAGAAGATAATTTACAAGCAGTGGGAAGCTAAATCAAAGAAAATGATTGAAGTTATTTGGGGAAATCAGATTTTGATGGATTTTTTTAAGCAATAAACTCATTCATTAAATAATGACTATTGATTTTTAATATTTGTATTTTAGTTCTTTCATTCAAGGTTCAGTTTTGTTCCATAACACTTTTCCTCTGGCACATGAATGACTTACCATCAACTCCAATAATGCCCACTCCCACACAGATGATGCTACACTTCATTTCTTTCTAACCTTCTGAATCTAATAGCAGATAACATTTACTTCTATATTATCTCAACAGACTACTGTATGCCTCTTTAATTTAGCTCCCTAATAAACTATTGTCCCTTTAGTTTAATTCCCCAACAGACAACCATGTCCCTTTATTTTATCTTCCCAGCAATCTACTGTTTGTCTCTTTAACTCCCTGATAAATTACTGCATGTCCCTTTAGTCTGACTCCCTAAGAGACTTTTGTAAGTAACATGAGTTCAATAACCAGCATACTGCCATATTTACTTAGTTAAGTAAGATTTATTCTGTAGTTAATACATGGGAAAATGACAGACTTTAAATGAGATATTTTAAGCTGACAAGGAATTCTATCTCACACTATGGCATGTTAGGAATGCATCTTCTGTAGCCCAAAAGCGAACAGTGCCCTGTGTGTGGACTTGATAGATGGAAACTGTTTGGAAGCCTGTCATATATATAATAAATATCTATGTCTGTGTAGGCATGGACATGTGTCTCTGCATGAAAGTGTTGAGCTAGAAACAGTGTAAGTTAGTGAAATTTCTTGTTCACTAGGTCAGCACTTTCAGATGAGTGAAACAAAAGAGGTCCCTTACGTGAACAACAGATAAGGGTTAGTAACAAGAACGGTATCAGCTGTAAAATAATACTTCAATAATATGCGTTCATCTTACTCATGTTACTATAGAAAAATAAATGTGAAATGAATGAACAGCAGAGATCCAAGTTGTGAACATTATGGTAGTGAATGGGTTAAAAACAAAACACCAAAAGTTCTTGTCTCAGATGCCTTCTCAAGCTGACATGTTTCAAAGATACTTCATTTTTTTTTTTATTATTAATTTCAAAATAATTGGATCAACATCAACTCTGCAGTTTCTCCTCTGATTCTTTAGCAAGAATTTCTTTCATAAAATCTCTTCGAGCAGTTATTGGTAGAGATTTCATTCGAACAGAAATCTTTGTGTTGCCAAATGGTGTGTAAATTTTCTTGCCATCTTCACCAAGCAAAGCATACAATGCTGCATTTCTTTGCAGCAACAAGTTATAAAATTCTATTCCTCCTTCAATATAATCCTTCCCTAATTTTGCAGCTTTTGAATCGGCATGCCGGTCTCTCCGGCGCTGGTAAATATCATACATAAATAAGTAGCTTCCTAAGGCCATAAGGTAGAAGGAACTAGCCAAGAAAACCTTGCCAAACAACTTCATCTTTTGATTGAGGCGATAAAGGCCATCCATTGCAAAATAAGCACAATAAACAGCACTCATGTTGAACACCAATAGACCGCACTCAATGGCGATGTTGTGGTCTGCAACATAATGAATTTCTCGTGCAATAGCAAACTTTTTAGCTTTGTTGCTCATAATTATAGAATTTGAAAATTTCTGTCCATTTTCAGTATTCCAATCAATAGATTTGTTTTTCAGTTTTAGGTGTGCTGTATGGATGTCTGACAATTCTTTGTAGCTGAAGAAGATCGGGAGGCCGATTATGGCACCACTCTTCATGTGTAAACTACCTTTGTGTATGATGTCCTGGCCATAGTTAACAAACATTTCAAGTCTGCTCTCCAATTGAGGATCAAGGTTTATTTTGAAAAGTGTCTGTAAAGACAAAGAAGAAAAATAAGAACATTGAATAAATGCCAAAAAACAACAACAATAAAACATTTGAACAAAATAATAATAATGATAATAATAATAACTGTTTCTATTATAAGCACAAGGCTTACAATTTTGGGGATGGGTGCTAGTAAATCACATTGACCCAGTACTCAACTGGTACTTATTTTATTGACGCCGAAAAGATGAAAGGCAATGTTGAACTCGGCAGAATTTGAACACAGAATGTAAAGACAGACAAAATGCCCTAAGATTTTGCCTGGCATGCTAAAGATTCTGCCAGCTTGCCATCTTTAGATACCTTTCTACTATAGACACAACATAGCAAGGATTGTCCATTGGACACTTTGCAACAAGTAAGGACTTGACAGAGCAAAAAAGTGGTATGAACATAAACCCAAAGGCATCATTGAATATGATAATGCAAATATCCCATGGGATTTTATGATCCAGTGTGACCATGAGAGGGAAAAGGAAACCAGACATAGTGTTAATTGAGAAAGAAAGCAAACGATGCTGGGTCAGAGACATAGCATGCCCAGCTGACAACAGGGTATATGATAAAGAAGAAAGAAAAGTTGATAGATTTGACAGGTTAGCTTGGGAGGTTAAGCAGTTGTGGTTGCTGAAAAAGGTGGTTGTAGTACCAATAATTATTGGAGCCCCAGGAACAGTGAGTAAAAATCTTGAGAAGTACCTGGAACAAATAGGGGCTGCAATAAGGTTGGAGCAATTGCAGAAAACAGCACTGCTTGGAATCGCTTGAAAACTCTGGATGGTGCTTGAAAACTAAAGGGTGTTATCTTAGTTCAGTGGTAGTGAACAGCTCATACCATAGTACATCTCCAGCATTAGAGGTTGTGCAAAGACAATAAAATAACAACAATAATCCTCTTCTTTTTTTATTATAGGCACAAGGCCAGTAATTTTTGTAAAGAGAGAGAGTGGACAATTAGTGATCCCAGTAATTGACTGGTGTTTTACTTTTTTGACTCAATAAGAAAAAGAGGAGGGGAAGGGGAGTGAGTGGAGGAAGAAGAAAAGAAGAGGAAGAGAACCTGGCTGCATGTCTTACAGAGAAACCTACCTCTTCTAAAAGTTCATTGGTGTCATTGTCTATTGGTTTTGGTTTTGTTGCATCATAGAACTGGAAAAATTCTTTGTATTTGTTAATTCCCAAAGTCTCAGGAATGGCTTTGATGACAGCTGTGACAGAGACAACAACTGCAGCAATGGCCTGGCTGCGAAAAGTATTTGATGCCATCTTCTAAAGATTCTTGATTTTACTCAGCTGAAATGGTAGAAAGGAAACAAAAATTAAAGATGAAAAAAAAAAAAAAATTGTAGTATCCTCCTTCTCCTTCTCCTGGCTGCACCACCACCATTATCAACTTCATCATCCTCATCATAACTACCTGTGTCAGTGTCCTCCTCCTCCTCACTACCACTATCAATACCATTGTCATCACCACCATTATTATCAACATCATCATTCATCATTATCTCTGTATCAAGTTCAGCACCCTCATCATCATCATCACCACCACCACCGACAACATCATCAGCATCAGCATCACCACCACTACCACCATCATCGTCGTCGTCACTATCACAACTATCATTATTTACACCATTTATAACTAAAATTCATTTCATGTTCCATCCTCATCCCCACCTCTGCTTCACCTCACTGCTAACCCCAAGTCCTAAACAAGCCAACAAAGGAGGTTCTATGAAGCTGCTTGACCTGCTAGAAATAACAGATAAATCTTCCTCAGATCACACCCTACTGTCTTAAGGTACATGCTGAACAAAAATAGGCCCAGATATACGGTCAACTACTTTACATAGTGTACAGAGTACAGTTTTTCATGGCAAACACACATCATACATATATATATGTGTACACATATATACCATCCATCCATGTACATACATACATAGATATTTGCACCTATTCTAGGCAATGACAAGTGACTGAGACTTCTGGTAATTTGTTGTGCTTGAGAAGACACATCAAGCTAAGTGAAATCGTGATCATGGCCAGTGCCGGTGAGAAGTAAAAGGCACCTGTGCAGGTGACACACAAGACACCCAGCACATTCTGTGGAGTGGTTTGCGATACGAAGGGCATCCAGCTGCAGAACCAAGCCAAAACAGACTAGAGCTTGGTGCAGCTCTCCAGCTTACAAGCCCCAGTCAAACCATCTTACCCATGCCAACATGGAAAATGGACACCAAATGATGATGATACATACAATTTATTCACAGAGCTTTTACTTCTCTCAGACGCACAGAATCATTTCTACTCAATGGATATTATCGTTGGGTTGAACCAATCAGTGAATCATAGAGAAATTCTCCATGAATGAATTACATCACTCTCCATACTGAATAAAGCCTGGAGCACTTAATTGAACTTTTTAACTAAGGGTACTTGGAAGAAGCCCACCATATATCTACCTACAGATTTGTGTGTGTGTGTGTGAGTCCCCTTGCCCGGACATTATGTGATATCTGTAAATGAGTGTCACCTTCATACAAGCTGTGTCCTTCATTTCCAATCTTCCATGGAAACATGTTTGGCCATGGGGAAATATTACCTTACTTAGAAACGGGTGAAGAGTGGTGACAGAATGGGCAACCAGCCATGGAAATTCTACCCCAATGAATTCCAACTAACTCATGCATACATGGAAAAGTAGACATTAAATTGATGATATTAAACACACACACACGTACACATAAAAGTGTGTGTGTGTGCATGCAATGTTTTTTAATTCCTTGTCTACAAATTATATGCTAGCTCTGTCTTTTTTTGTAAACAAGTGAGAAGTTTGATGAAAATATTCCTTACTTGAAAAACAGTTAAGAGTTAGCAACTAGGTCACCTGGCTGTAAAAGGTTGTCTCAATAATATGTATTCATCTAACTTGTGCTAACATAGATAAACAGACATAAAACAAATGAACGTGTGGGGTTTGGTGTGCATCAGTGAAGAATATAAACACCAGCAAAATAGAAGCCAACGCAAACTGTTGCTTTCTAATAAAAATACCCTCTGGTATTTGTTCCATCCCAAGTTCCAGAGACATTCCCTAGTCACTGTTAAAAATACGATGAGCAAGTGATTGGTTCATTGAAAACCTACACCCAATAGCACTGTTGTTAACTGGCTACAAATGTATAATAAACTTAAGTCTGGTATGTTACCATTTCTGCCATCTTAGGAGAAAAATTACATTTCTAGACAGTTTCAACAAGCCAGTCAATAGAAAAGCAGGCTTGGAATTTGTCTGTCAAAGACATCAGTTCCTTGCTTCAATATGTGGCAAGATTTTGCACAGCTGTGAAATGACAAGATCAACCTAAAGATAACATTGACTACAAGGAGAAAAAAATGTCCCTTGAGGGAGGCAATGTCTCCTATTTTAATGGAATCTCAAGACAGGAGCAATGTGGATGGATAATAACAAACTTGTGATGATGGCAACTTACTTATTACATACAACTGCTGTGTTGAAGTGAGAAGCAGTCATGGTGGTGGTAGTGGGGAGTAGTAAGGGAGTGTATATAAATAAAAATGACGAGGGGATGGGGGGGGGTAGTTTAAAATGAAACAGTTGTCACTGGCAAATGTCACATCAGAAGCCTTTGTGAATGTGTGTGTGTGTGTGTGTGTGATCATCATCATTTAACATCTATTTTCCATACTGGCATGGATTGGATGGTTTGACCAGAACTGGCAAGCAGGAGAGCTGCACCAGGCTCCAATCTGATTTGGTTTGGTTTCTATGGTTGGATGCACTTCCTAACAGCAACCACTTTACCTAGAGTGTGCTAGGTGCTTTTCATGTGGCACTGGCACAGGCATTACTACATGGCACCAGCACAGATATGGCAGCACGCTATACAACCAAAGCAACAGTTTAACAAGTTTTATATATGGAAACCTGAAAGACCTATCAAATACATAATGAATAAATGTATATATAATGTCTTATCATAAGCAATACTTGTTAGTGTGTGTGCATGTATGCATGGGTGGGGGTGGGGCTGAATTTATGGATAGAGGAAAAAGTACTCAATACATATCTCTTTATTAACCACTATCAGACGTCCTCATGCATTGATTCTTCTTTTTACTTGTTTCAGTTATTTGACTGCAGCCATGCTGGAGTACCAGTTTGAAGGGTTTTAGTTAAACAAATTGACCCCAGGACTTATGGGGATGTAAACACACCAACACCAGTTGTCAAGCAGTGATAGAAGGGTCAAACAGACACAAAGACACACATTTAGATATAGACATATACGACGGGCTTCTTTCAGTTTCCAACGACCAAATCCACTCACAAGGCTTTGGTCAGCCCAAAGCTATAGTAGAAGACTTGGCCAAAGTGCCACACAGCGGGACTGAACCCAGAACCACTATAATGTGTTTCATCACAAAAGAAAATCTATCAGGTTTCTCATTTCTATGTGGTAAGTAGCTTGCTTACCAACCACATGGTTCCAGGTTCAATCCCACTGCGTGGCACCTTGGGCAAGTGTCTTCTCCTATAGCCTCGGGCCGACCAAAGCCTTGTGAGTGGATTTGGTAGACGGAAACTGAAAGAAGCCAGTCATGTGTGTGTATGTGTGTTTGTCCCCCCACCATCGCTTGACAACCAATGTTGGTGTGTTTACATTCCCATAACTTAGCAGTTCAGCAAGAGAGACCGATAGAATAAGTACTAGGCTTAAAAAGAATAAGTCCTGGGGTTGATTTGCTTGACTAAAGGCAGTGCTCCAGCATGGCCACAGTCAAATGACTGAAACAAGTAAAAGAATGTGTGTGTGTGTTTGTATATATATATACATATATATATAGTACTAGACTCGATTTGAATTTGGGACTGTTATATTTAAACTAATGGTAGTAACATTCTTAATTACAAGGCCACTGACACATATATTTAATGTTGCACATTTAGGTCATTTAGCTGCTTTCATTTCTACTGATGAAGTTAACAATACAAAAAACAAACAAACAAAAAATCACAACTATTGAAAACAAAAAGTTTTTCCCATGAACATGAAATAACTTGAAATTGGTTGGAAGTGTTAAAACCCACAACACAAATTGCTGGCCAAGTAAGCCTACATCAAGCACAACAACAAGAACAGCATGAAGATGAAGGAGGATAATCCAACCAACGTGATGACATCTTGGCCTTCAAGAGATAAATTTCTTCGTGAAAGTTGGCTCCTATTTGACAAGAGGAATAAAATTAGCTAACTGACACAAGGTTCACGTTTCATTGTAGACAAGAGAGATTCTGAATAAAGGTCAGCATGTAACATTTACCACTGAAGGGTTGACTTAATGGTCAACCATAAGATAGGTGAGTATTACTGTTTGAGAGAGAACAAACGACTAAATAAATAAATAAATAAAGGAGTTAATATGGTAATTATCAGTGGATTTTTGTTTGTGTTGAGAAGATGAATGTTTGCCCACTTGGATGGGCCACCTTATTTGTGGCTTATAAATGGCAAAACGTTTGTTTGTTACAAGAAGCAGAAATAATTCTAGTTACTAAACTTTACCAAAATATAGCCAATTGTTTTTACTTCCTGTAACTAATAGACATCACCAGTAAATTATAAACCTATCTCTTGTTTTCTTTTTTGAATCTCTCAATGAGATTTGAGATAGGCTTTATGAGACACAGTCAAAATAACAAAACATAAATTTCCTCTTTAAAGTTGTATATGTGTGCGCGTGTCTGTTTATGTGTGTGTGTATGTGTATATATATATATATATATATATATATATATATATATATATATATATATATATATATAAAACAAATAATAAATGAGTATATGCATATATACGTACAAGTATGTGCATACCTACATCTACCTGTATATATAGGTGCATATCTGGGTACAGGACATTGCAAACAAAACGTAGACAAAAAAAATAATAATAACCTGAGTACAGAAAACTCACAGGCCACATAGAGAACATTTTCCTTCATCAGCTGCCCCCATTCTAACACAGGCGATATATATATATATATTCACACACACAATTGCATTTATACATACCTGTCTGCTACACAGGTGCCAAACCCAAACCCTCTGCATTCTTACTGTTCTTTCCAGTAACGGCTCAGGTTGGAACCCAGCCATAATTGAAAAAATAATAATAAATAATCTGTCTGATATTGGAGGTCTGTCACTGTTAGCTGGGGCTTGAATGCTCCGTTCCTCACCGCAAAGAGGCATAATTTAAACTTAGAACACAAAGTGCCACAACAGATACTGCAAGTTATCTTATCAGACACGAACAAATCTGCCAATTCACAACACAGGACTACCAGCTTTTATAAGTTAAACACTTTCTATAAGGGGGGACAACTCTAGATGGACTTTCCCAAGGAAATGATTTTCCATAGTTTTCAAACCCTTACTACTAACCCGTAACAGAGCATTTTTATATCGATTGTTAATTTATAATTAACCCTTTTAATACCAAAATCAGAATTACTAATTCGGAAAAAAAAAAAAAAAAAAAAGGCAAATGTTAATTCTTGGAATATTGTTTGTCTGGGATTCCTTTCGTAAATAAAAATACCAAGGCAATAGAAAATTATTTTTATGCGTGGCTGTATAGAAAGAAATTTGTTTTCAAACGACATGATTTTGAGTTCAGTTCCGGGCCGACCAAAGCCTTGTGTATGGATTTGGTAGACGGAAACTGAAATGCGCTTGTCTGTCCCCCACCACCGCTTGACATCTGGTGTTCATTTACATCTCTGTAACTAAGTGGTTTGGTAAAAAGAGATCGATAGAATAAGTACCAAGCTTAAAAAGAAGTAGTGGGGTAAATTGATTCAACCACAACCCTTTAAGGAAGTGCCCCAGCATGGTCACAATCTAATGAGTGAAACAAGTAAAAGATAGATAAAATAAAAATATGACGAGGTTTAGAAGAGCAGAACTGTCGATTAATTCGAAAAATTTAACAAAGAGCTCTGTATTATTATTTTCACGGAAAGGTTTAAGAGCAGAATCACAGAGTGTGTTGTTATTAAAACTATGGTATTCCACTCAACTAAACACACAATCTGAACATTGTCACTGGTGTACTTTTACCCTGCATCTAGCAATTATTTTCGTTGTTCTCACAAGCACACACCCTAAATTTCGTCACCTGTCCACTAACTACACATCCATATTCATTACCCCACTCACACATACATACACTCATTGAACTTTGTTATAACAATGCAAATATGGAACTTGTTACTTTTTATCGTTTTTATTTTATACAACAGCTCCAAACATTTCCTATATTCATCCCCTCTCTCCTGGCCCTGTCTTGCTATATTCTCATTCTCACTACTATATAGAAACCCGAATTGAAAAATCCTTTCCCTTTTAGACAAAGGGTCAGTCCCAAAACATCAGACACCCACCTCTTGCCCAGCATAAGAACTTATCCAAGATGACAAATGAGTATGGTTGTTGGCAGATTGTAAGATGAAATATCCTATTACAATTCTCTGCACAGTGAGATCAAATCATGCCAATATAAATTTTACTTTTATTTTTTGCAGGAGTCAATAAAATAAAATGTCATTCCAGAGCAGAATTAGTAAAGCATTGGATGAGACAGATTATGATATTTATTCCATTTCTTTGTGTCCTATGTTCTTGAATAATATCTTTAAACTGTTGCCCAATTTAACATTATCAACTGGTCCTTGGGTGCCTTTAGTAGAGTCCACTTGGTTTTAAACAATAATCATGTTAGTTATGAATGCAATCACTAAACATTTGGCAGAGCTAACTTAATAATGAGAACAACATATTAGATGTTGTACAGCATTGCTGGAAGTGGAACAGTGGGAAAATTTACAAGAGTATCAGAGACAGAGGGCATGGCTGGGTGCATCTGTATAGTTTTTTTAAAGTCTTTGTTTTCCATTTAAGTATCAAATGAAAACTTTTTTAATACGGTAATAAAATGCTTGTTAGGCATAATCACGACATCAGACTTTGAAATGTAAATAAGCAAATAAACAAAACTGAATATATACCATCTATTCTTATAGCATTCCCTTACAGGAAGTAAGGAAATGTTGTGGAAGTAGTCACCAGCATTAGACCAGTACTTGGAACTAAATTATTTTTGCCTGATATTACGTGCATGTATGTTAAAAATGTGGGGTGGGAGGGCATTGAATGTAGCTACGGGGTCTAGAAACAGTGTTAGGGGCGATAGTAAAAAAAAGTTTGAACAGCACTACTGTATTTAACAGGCACATTACGGTTCACATTCATTCTTTAATAGTTTCATTTTCTCAGAAAATGTTTTCATTGTTTATAATAAAGGAAAAATCACTCGTGTCTTTTGGCTCGGAAAACACCTACTTTTCACGAGATAAATGCTTTCACTTTCATAGTGTCCTAGAAACGAAAAAGCAGTAAGAAAGTCTTAATGTGGGAAAAAAGCGTAGTTTTTGCCTGAACCTACTAACTAGTAATTAATCTATCGAATATTATATTTCTTACCTAAAAATCAAACCTACTCGTGTCTAGGTTGTGTTGCAGCAATAACATGCTAAAAGTATAAATAAATAAAATGACATATTTCATACAATAAATCTTGGACTTTTTTTTTTTAATTCCTGTTACTGACAGGTTACAGCTCCAGTACTGCATACATGTGATTAGCGTGTCGTAGGAAAAAATTGCAAAACAGATTCTTCAGGGTAAGCTGACAGGAGACCTAGAGGTAGATTAGGACTAAGATGGTTGGATATTCATAGCCTCAGTTGGTCACGGTTTGGAATGCAGCCGGAAAGTCTAACAATGGTTTCTTCTTATACAACCCTAAAGAGAGGGTGTCTGAGGACACTATCCCCACGACTGTCCCAAGGAGAGTAAGCGGAGGAGACGGATAGATTAGTAAATTTTCAGTATTCTTGTGAACCTGTGTGAAACCACTCCTTCAACGAATTTGAATCCGTATCAATAAGAGGATATATCATTATTATATCATTACGCAGAAGGGTGGTGGATTGCTAGAATCGTTATAGCGTCGGGGTAAAAATACTTTGCAGTATTTGTTCTGGTTTTTTATCTTCGTAATTTTGGACTTTATTTTATCCAGTCTAGAGGAGTTATCCTCTATATAAAACAAAATCCCAGGTAAGTTCAGGAGATTCATTTAATCAATTGGCCTCCTCCCTCATAAGTTTAACTACGTTACAACCCTATGTGCCTATGTTAGAAACAACTGTAAGCTGGTGACTTGTTAGAATCATTAGAGCGTCGTATTTCTCTTGGATCATTTTATATTCTCAATTCAAACCCAGTCAAGCGTTTATTCGTTTATCGTTGTTTCTGGGTCGATAAAATAAAGTACATGTCAACTACTAGAACCAATTTAATCGACTAAACCCTTATTTCCAAATTTCTGATCGTGTGCTTACGTAAGAAATTACGGCGAAAGTAAAGAATACGTACAACCGGTGTTTAGGGTTAGGGTTTTTGTTACGCCGAAAACGGGTGATGTACGTATTCTTTACCTCCGCCAAAATTACCATATTAATACTCAAGGAACTAGAAGATGATATTGACTTCTTTCAACGAAAGATAGAAGGCTAATTAATAAAGGAATCGGCATACCTTAGCAAGTGTGTTCGATTCGGCAGGGCACACCTGTTTAGACATGGCACTTATTCGACCTTCGGAAATAGTTAATGACAACTTCAAACTCAAGGCGGAAACTAAATAACATCTTAATTAATATTCAACAACATCAAAACTACAACCAAACTCGAGTAAATAACTTACTATAATAGCAGCAGCAGTGAATGAGATCAAATAACCATGTCAAAGAAAGGAAACTGTAGATTATACATTGCAAAACCACGCCATTTACAAGGGCGCTGACATGTTTGTTTACTAAATGAAAGCCAGTCCTTATTTTCGCATCTGTGAACAAGTAAAACTCTGAATTTTATATTTGGAGCAGAGAAAATGCTTTTTCAAATGATTTTATGAAAAATTTAAATTAAAGTAATGGTATAATATATTTTAGCGGCGCAAAATCTTCAGTTTTATCATTCCAGTTTTTTCTCACCTGAACTTCAGAAGTTTTAGATCATTATTGGGGGTGGGGGTTGTATCTCGAACAACCCTTACCTGTGCATCCCTTTTAATATATGAAAACATATTCAGGTTATGGCCGAAGCAAAAGGTGGCACTAATTATTTAACATCACTTAAACAATAATAAAATAACTAATATTATCTTAAAGTAATGAGAGATGTTTTCTTATACTCTAATGCCGCTTACCGCTTTATTACTCTTTGATGTTTAACCCGGGGTCAGCAACCATTGAGTACACCTATGCATGATCAATCAAAGACATTCGAGCTGCGACAATCCCATCTTTTCAAATACAATCAATCTTAAATTGCTTTATTGAATATCTATTTATTTTAATTTCTATTTTCAGGCGGTAGGGTATGCTTATAGAGAAATTTAGCTGATATTCGAACGACCACGCAGAGCATCGCTCTTTTGACATCGGGTCAATCCCAACGGTGAAAACCCATGAGTAATGACGTTCCCACTATGACCACCCGCCTTTCTCTTGTGTGTTACGCAAACTGCATTGACTGTAAGCCATAAAAATACTTTTCTCTAGTATTAAAACTCGTTTCATTGCCCGACATGCACATATCACAAAGGTTTCTCTCCGAGCTTATAGCAGTCGAAAAGTCCATCATCGTGTAGTCAGGTAACCCCTCCCAGCTCAGGTGAAACCACCATAAAAATAAAGATAAATTAGTCATACTTTAATCACATCTAAAAGTGTAAGCAGCAATTAAACACTGGCTAAAGGTGGTATGTATCATAGCCATAGAACCACAGCATACTCGGTCGTGTTCCGTGGGTTTACGATCGATTCAACAAACGCCTAGCAAATACAGCAGGGTGTTCTATTTTGTTGTGTATCAAGAGCTTTACCGGGGGTAGAAACATTCGGATATTTGTACATTGAACATCAGAGAAAGTTTACAGCTAACTGTTCTTCCTATAACGAACGACAGAATTAATCCAGCATGGATGTGATTAACTAAAGTCGTCTTGGACAACCAGAGTAATCTACCTTGCCTAAGGAAGTTCACTACAGTCTGCACGCATAAATCATGCGAAATAACGCCATACACTCTGTGTGTGTACAGGGTGCGTAAGATATTTAAGGCCAGATTATGTTTATAAAAAAAAAACAGATATATAATAACAGATGATAACTTTATTTATCAAAAAATGCTACGAGGATAAAAATAAAACTTTTCTATAATGTTATTCAACAAAGCCACCTTCAGCTTCAACTACTGCTTCTATATGAGATCTAAATGATCTACATGCTCGAATCAAGTGGTCCTGATTCATTTTGGACATTACTTTGACTCTCACAGCTTTCAAAGAATCGTTGGTGTTATGGGTGTGTTCATTGACTTCTCTCTCAACAACGCTCCGCATGTAATAGTCCAATGGATTGAGATCTGGGGAATTAGGAGGCCAAATGTTAGGGATTATGTGATCACGAAAATTTTCAGCCATCCATTCCTGTGTTACTAGAGCCATGTGTGATAGTGCAGAGTCCTGCTGAAACACACATTGCCTTCCATTGCATACACTGTCTATCCAAGGCTAAACAATTATTTCCAGGACCTTAATATAGGCAGCAGAGTTAACTCTAAGGCCATGTGGAAAGTAAGGAGGCATCACATGTGCTTCATTGCTGACAACCCCTAAAACCATGACAGTTGCAGGAAATTTTGTACACATAACATTTGGAACTTCAGAAGGGTTCTGCACATAACCATCTGTCATTTCTTTTGTAAACTTTTTGATCTTGGTTGAAGATTTTCTCATTTGAGAAAAACCAAATCAAATCTTCTGCTGGATTTTTCAGTTTGTTTAAGAGCCTTTTAGATCTGATGTAGTGATTTTCTTTTGCTTTTTCTGACAAATTGACCTTTCCTCATCATACAAGACTTATATCTGATGTCTTCGTGGACAGAATTTCTGACTGTTCCTCGACACATGGAGATGTTTTCCAATTGACCTCATGGACTTTCTGGCATTGTAATCAATGGTCTGTTGAACTTTTTGGATAAATTCAGGTGTTCTGATGATTTCAGAGTGTTTAGAATGCTTTTTATGTTTTGATACTGGTGATATGTTTCCATCTTCAGTCTCTAGCTCCTAACAAACTTTGTAGACGAAAGATCTGGCAACTTTTAAAAATCAAAATATTTCTAAATCACTATACCCAGCCTTTAAAACCACAATAACAGCATGCCTCTTCATTTCTTGAGTAAGCTGAGGGTCTGCCATTATTATTTTCTGGAACAAAGATTATCCAAAGTAAGCAAAAAATGCAGCAATGATCCCAAAAAGGTATGTCCTCAAATACTTTACACACCCTGTATATATATGAATACACACCACACATGTGGTATATATGTATATATATGTGTATGTATGTATATATATATGTGTATGTATGTATATATATATATATATATATATATATATATATATATATATATATATTGAGGGGATAATTAAAAAAAAAATCTTAATAGTATATACGACAGGCTTCTTTCACTTTTTGTCTGCCAAATCCACTCACAAGGCTTTTGTCAGCTTGAGGCTATAATAAAAGACACTTGCCCAAGGTTCCATGCAGTGAGACTGAACCCAGAACCATGTGGTTGGGAAGCAGGCTTCTGACCACACAGCCATGCCTACACCTCATCTTATATGTATGTATATATATGTTAGGTTTTATTGATATATTACAATGTTTAAAGATTTTGGCATTGTTGCATAGGCTGAAGCTGTCTTAAACTGTATAATGGGCACCTGGGTCTATAATGCATGGTGAGAGTGGTCCCACACAACAAAATCATACAAAAATTTGCATTGAGCTCCCTCCTTGATCAGTGGTGCCTCTGGATAACTACTGTGCATTAGAATAGCACCAAGTGAAACATTTTTAATCATGGTTTTACTGGATTAGCAACAACCTGGGGTTGAAGAACAAAAATGTGATAGCAGCAGTGGAATTGAACTCCTGATGTATGAGTTGGTAGAGGCAAAGAAAGTTTGAATGGAGGCAAAGAGAGAGAGAGAGAGAGAGAGAGAGAGAGAGAGAGAGAAATAGTGTTGAGTAATGAGTGAAATAAATTGAAAGAATGAGAGAAGAGTAGAAGTGAGAAAGGCAGAAGAAGAAGACAGATTGATAGATAGGTAGACAGACAGACTAGATAAGATAGGTATATAGATAGATACAAGGTGGTATCAAAAATTTCCTAGACTAATTCTGTAGTGCACCAACTGATTGTAGCAACTAGTTGCATGTGCAATGACAGCTAGCAGTGGCCTTCATGAGGCAGTGTGCCGAGTGACATCACTGTGTTTACTTTGCAAGTTGTGAAATTTGTGTTTTTGAGATCACATGTATGCTGTAGTCTGCGATTTTGTTATGGACAGGACCAAAGAGCCAATGTGAAATTTTGCATTAAACTTGGGAAGTCTGCTGCAGAGACATTAAGCATGCTTCAGCAAGTTTATGGCAATGAGGCAATGGGTTGTACACAATGTTTCAAGTGGTGCAGGCACTTCAAAATTGGAAGAACATCTCTGGAAAATGATGAGCGATCTAGAACAGGGGTTTTCAAACTGTGGTCCGTGGACCACAGGGGGTCCACAAGGACAAGACAGGGGTTCCGTGGACAGCAAATACTTTTTATGGGCAATTTGATTTTATATATGTTTTTTTAATCGAAATCTTTTAATTGACAATAAACCTATTTGTTAAATACTGTTAAATAAATAAATGTAAAAATATGTTATTTTAAGCAAATATTTATGTATAAATTTCATAAAAAGCCTGAAATATAAAGGGGTCCGCAAGTCAAAAAGTTTGAAAACCCCTGATCTAGAAGATCTGCCACAAGTGTTACCCTTGGAAATATGGTATTGTGCATCAAGAATTTGTCTCCTGAGGCGAAACCGTCAATTGAGAGTTTTACTGTGACATTTTTAAGTGTTTGAGGGAGGACATTTGGTGAAAGTGACCAGATCTGTTGAGCGTAAAGAATCGGACCCTTCATGATGACAATGAACCCTGTCACTGAATTCTCCTTGCTCATGTCATCATTCCGCACCTGCCGTATTCGTCAGCACTTGTGGACTTCTATGTCTTCCCTAAGATGAAAATGCAGCCCAAAGATTGCTGTTTTAACACTGTTGTTGTGATCTAGAGTGAATGGCAGAAGGTCCTTGACTTCCAAGCTGGATTCCAAAAGTGGCAGGAATGTTGGGACCACTGTGTTGCTGCGCAAGGTAAATATTTTGAAGGAGGTGATATTAAAACTTAGGTAAATAAGTTATTTTTTTATTAAACAACTATTCCTGGAACTTTTTGATACCTCCTTGTAGATAGAGATAGATAGATAAATAGATAGATAGATAGATAGATAGAGAGAGAGAGAGAGAGAGAGAGAGAGAGAGAGAAGGAAACAGACAGACAGTTAACATAAAGACAGACAGATACACAGATAGAGATAGACAGACTGACAGATAGAGTCACAGACACAAACAGATAGATAGATAGATAAAGAGAGAGAGAGGCACTGACAGATAGATAGAGACAGAGAGGCACTGAGATATAGACAGACAGACATAGAGACAGACAGACTTCGATAGCTAGATAGATAGAGAGAGAGAGAGAGAGAAAGAGACAAACAGGTAGATAGATAGATAGATAGATAGATAGATAGCTATTAGGAATAGTAAACGAAATACTGAAATAAGGAAATATAAGTTGGGAATTCTTTGTAAAAGTTAAGGCAGAAAGACAAAGAGAGAGACTGGAATATAAGAATGGCGTAGTTAAGCGTGAAGGAAAAAGACAGAGAGAGAGAGAGAGAGAGAGAACGTGTAAGACAGATAGAGAAAGAGAAACAATGACAACCGGGGAAGAAAAAAGAGAGCGAGTGTGGAGGGTAAATGTGAGGGACATGAATAAAGCGGAGAAAGTGTAAATAGGAAAAGAAAGAGTATAGGGTAGGGAAAGAGAAAAGGTGAAAGAGTAAAACCAATGAGAGAGAAGAAAGAGAGAGAGAGCAAAAGATGTAAAGAAAGACAAAATGAGACAAAGAATAAATGTATATATGTGAAAGATAGACAGAGGGGGGGAGTGTGGATCACACACACACATATACCCGCATATAATCACACACATGCACAAGCCCGTGAGAAATGCACCTTTCTTCGCTTCTTGTTACTCTATCATCATCCTCTTACTATTACTCTATTGTAGCTGTTATTATCTTATTCTTCTTGTGTATCAGCTTCGTGCTCAACTTTTCCCCTCCTCCTGCTTTACTCGTCCGAGTCACCGCGAGCAGCAGCAGTATCGACAATTGCCCCCCCCCCCCACCACCTGTCTGAACCGAGTACTGTGGATTTAGTGTGGCGGAGCCGAATCAGCCTACAGGCGCTACCATGACGGACAGCAACACAAATCGTAAACTCTTGCTGACAATAACTGCAACAACACCATTATAAGTATAACTATATCCATATACCATTACTAATACAGCTACTACTACAAAGCAGTGGACTGTGATTATAATAATATAAGGGGGGAAAATAAGGGGAACCACCTCCTTAAAAACTTCTACTATATGTCTATGAAGACACAAACTGTGTATATACACAAATATATAGAAAGAGATATCGTGAGGCAGGAAGTTGTTGCTCAGTAGGAAGAAAAAGTTAGGGAAAAATTATTTAAATAAATACACACATACACAGACCAAGGACGTGAAAATACGTGGATAATCACCGAAAAAAAAAAATACTTACAGTAGACTTAACCTCTTGGAGAGCTGATTGAATTACCCATTATTGTCGTCTGCCTTTGTTTGAATTTCTCATCCATGACGTACACCCACTAACCGGGGTATATATATATATATATATATTTTAAAAAAAGGCGAGAGAAAGAAGCAACAGTATAAACACACGGAAGAACACCCGAAACAATATATATATATATATATATATACATATATATATATAAAAGAAAGTTTAATGCAGTAACATTTACTCGCCGTGTCTCTCTCTCTCTCTCTCTCTCACACGCACATCCAGAGCTCTCACTCTCTTTTTCTCTCTGTACTTAGTCTCCGTTGCTTTAAATAGTATTAGTAGTAATATTACTGTTATTACTGTCACTAACTAGTTATTTCTATGTTGAAAAGATAGCAGCAATGTCGGCATTATTTCGTCTTTTAACGGGTAGGAGACGTACCCGACTCGGTGGAGGTAATACCACAACCGATGGAGGACAGGTAGCTGGTCGCAAGAAAAATCAGCTCACGTGTAACGTCGTTCTTCTGGATGGCACTGTTTATACCGTTGACATAAGTGTAAGTTTTCTTTATAAATACATATATATAAATGTGTATGTGTATAACTTTCCTTTGTAGTTTGTCGAGAACATCGAGTCTACAGATTCGGTTTCGATTCCTGGTTGTTGTAATTTCATTTTTACATCTACTACAAAAAAAAAAAAGCAAGAAAAAGACTTTATCCCCCTTCCTTTTTTTTTTCTTCCATTTCTCTGCCTATATATAATTGGAGATTAGTGTTCCCTGCTCCGTCGGGGTAACGGCAATGTTCTGAAGCTCCTCTAAAATGCTCCCCCCACCTAAATTTTATCAATTTAATCTTAAGCTACAGCTTAAAAAACGTCTCTGCCTTTTTAAAATCCCTTTGAAAAAAAAAAAAAGAGTAAACAAAGAGACACCAAGCTGTAGTTGTATCAAGACACACGGTTAAGGCGTTTGTGAGAACCCCCCCCCCTGCATCGATAAATACCTGTAATATACCAGTATCATTCTGACTGAAATGAGTTTTCCCCTTACATTGACCAATGAATGTTCACGATTGTTTTTGTTATTATTAGTGGCCCTGTACTTTTGTAAGAAATCGTTTGTTGCATTACTTTTATAACTATCTATTGATCTTGGTTACTAAGGATTATGTCACATCGATGAAGCCAGGTTACTAGGGACTCGAGTCGGGCCAGTCAAGTTGTCTCATAGCTGAATCATACCGATCGATTCAAAGAGATCGATGAAACAAACAAGTGGGCTTACGTTACGTTACATGGGTTAATGTCATCTCTGTCACAACATCAATGTTTTTTGTCACTTGTGGCTCTGCTGCATCAACTACAGCAGTCATATTAAACTGTGTCAACTGCTAACGGTCACTTTACATCGAGAAATCTATACATCCTACATATATATACACATCCATACATGAAAAGCGTATACACTTATGACACACACACACACACATGTCCTATATGAAACGATTTAACATTGATTTGTAGTTAAAAACTTGAGAAGACATATAGGTCATTCATTCTCTCTCTCTCTCTAAAGTTGTTGAATATATATGTGTGTGGTATAAAATATATATTGTTTGCTTGTACGTAAAGTTAAGTATAAAAACAGCTGAACATTAAATTGAAGGCTCACCCGATACATTCTAGTAGAGTACCATATTAATTAATTTTTACAAGGAAAAGGCTGACAGTGACTTCGAGGTCTGGTCAACCTTTTCCGTCTGTGTGTGTGTGTGTGTGTTATGAAACAAATACGTAGAGACACTAGTCGCATCATAAAGTCAAACACGTATAGACTCACACACCTGAGTCATCCACTTTATTTAGGTGTGTTCTATGTTAATATGTGCACTCATATTATACTTTATAAAATAAAACTGAATTAATACGTCCCATTTCATGTGTACAACTTCATATACATGGGCCCTGCTCAATACTTTTATTTAGGACCTCACTGCAAATCATTTCGACGCACCTTTAAATTGCTGACGATAAAAACCATGATTTAGTCTGACCAAAATCCTAGTGTTTACTTTCGTATTATGTGCGTTGAAGATATTGTTTAGCCCTAGGTCAGTCCTGATCGATCAGACCTCTGTCAAAAGACATTCCAGCTGCGACCACCCCGTCTTTCTCTGACCTCATTATCCAGTGTAGTCTTTGTTTATCTATTTTTATTTGAAATAGTAGGGTTGGATTTGAGTTAGAGTTAGTTGCTACTTCTAAAAGCTTGAGCGTCCACTTACAGGTCCCCGCGATTGGTTTATGTGGGTATGTACTTGAGATGTCGTTTAATCCTAGGTCAGGCCTAATCGAGCAGATCTATTGCCGAAATACATTCCAGCTGTGGTTACTACATTGTTCTTTGAATTCATCATTTGTATGTGTGTGTGTGTGTGTGTTTAATCTGAAAGACAATAGAATGGGACTTGAGTTAGAGTTGGCTGCAATTTCTAAAAGCTATTTCGTTGCTTTATGTGGACATATATTTACTCTATGTGTTCTGTATCTGTGCAATATCGTCTTAAGGCCTGGTCACACTGGGCCGTTGCCCGAGGGCCTCACAGATCGAGGGGACCAACTCTGAACCCTGTTTGCTGGACAAGCTATCACTAAATACTGTAGGGCCAAAGGCATTAATTTGCGTGGGGGCTTATAATGCTGCTTAAGACAGCCCTGTGTGTGTTTTGTGGCAACTATATAATAATAGTCAACAAGTTTCAACAGTTGATTTCATATACGTAGTATGTCTGGTGTATTAGATAACAGTTGCCCAGTATCAACCGTATGTATGTAAGTGAGGTAGGCTTTCTGTTTTGTGATCACGAAATGAAAGTGAGAAATTTTCGTAAGCAGTCAGTATTAAAATTGAAATTTAAAAGAAACAAAATCCTGTCCTTCTCGGAAATCGTAATCATTGCATTTCTAAACGGGGAAATTTACCCCCCCACCCCACGATCTACAAAAAATCTTCGAAAAAAATTAAAGCAATTTGGAGGTGGGTTGGGTTGGAAAATTTGAAAAGCTGTATTTGCGCGCGCATACACACACACACATTTTTAAAAATTGCCATGGATTTCATAACTGGACCAGCCAAGTGGTAACCGAACGAAAACTGCATATAAAAGAAATCCACTTTTAATCAATCCTGATATACACGCTGAGGACAGTGCATTATAAAAAACAATATATGCACACTATCAAAATAGCGTAGAAAATGGGAGAAATGAAAATTTTCATGTTTGGAGAAGAAACATCGGGGGTGGGCCCCGTTAACTTAGTAAGTAGTAAATAAATGTTGACACAGATATGAATGAAGGCGGTGTTTCAGCATGGCTTCTTCAACCGTGTTGAGTTAAAGAATACAGATATATATGCATGTATTGCGATACAAACTTACATACAGACTTATGTACACTGTTTGGTCATAAACTATTAATAGTTGATAAGTACCGTTGATATCCGATTAGGCCTTGCTTGGCCGTCGTAATAGTAACTAAATTTTCTCAAACAATACAGTACCACCTTAAAACAAGATCACATTAAACAACGATCTCCTAGTTAGACTGAAAAAATGGGATAGCCAAGATCGGAATGGTGTTGATCCGAGGTCCATAGTTTTGTTCGATCACAGTTGATCCAGTGTGTTAATAAACACAAAGGCGAGCCAACGAAATGACTTTTGCGCAGTCGTTTAACTGACCACAAATAACACCTGAATCTTACTCAAATCAACACATCGCTGATTTATAAAGGGATTTATAGGTTAGTGCTGTCAGGGATACATTGTTCTCGAGGTTATATGAGGTCACCCCAGTTTGTATATAAGGGAAAGTGTGCGTGTGTGTGTGTGTCAGTCGTTGCAAGAGGGAGGGAAAGACCATCGTCAGAGGACTCAGCCCCACCCCCGTCTTCATCTCATGAGCCTTATTTCTCCTGTTAAATAATCGTTGCCACTCTAAAAACCCACCACTACCACCACCACATAATGCATACGTGTTGTCCCATACACAAAGCAGACGTCAAAAACCTGACTTGAAGGACACACACACACACGCGTGTGTGTGTGTATGTGTGTATCTATATCTTGTCAATGTTTCATATATACGAAAATGAAGCACACTCTAAAACATAGAGCAGTAATATATTAAAAGTAATTAAGTTTATATCGGGTCATAGAGTGACCAATTGTTTCGTATCCACAAAGGCCTTAAAGTTTGCGGACATCTGCAAGGCTAAGGCCTTTGTGGATGCGGAATCATTGGTCACTCTATGACCGGACATAAACTTAATTACTTTTAAGCGAGTTTTAAGAAGTTCGTTTTGTAACCATGAGGTGTCATTCGACACGTGTCTTTATTATTATTTTTCATCACCCTGGTTGACCCAAGGCTTGTAAATAAAACTGTCCACCTGTAAACTGCGTCGAATGGATTTTAATTCTAAGTACCGACCTTTTCATACAATGAGTGTCGAAGGAAAACATTAACCCATTAGCATTTAAACCCGCCATATCAGGCCTGTAACGATACAGGCCCAAACATTCTACTTGTATCATGCTGAAACCAGCCAGATCTGGTCTCTTACACGTACCCTTCTGTGTCGCTCTACAAATGAAGTTACACCGTTGAAATCGCGAAGCTGTTAGATAAATGCATGAGTAATTCAAAACAATGGGAATGAATTAACAAATTTTGTTTTATTTGCATAAAAGTTGAAACAATTTAATTACAAGGAAACAAAGAAAAAGAAAGGGGCGGGGAAGAGATTAAGCATTTGACAGTAATCTAAATGCTGAAGAGCTAAGAGTACACGACGTGTGAAACACTCATTTACTCGATAATTCATTGATTAGGTATTTCAGTAGATCGAACAACTACTCGTCGAAACCAACGGAAATCCATTTACTTATTTATTTATTTATTTTCGTATATATGTCATTACTAGTCTAGACATTCCTGATAAATATTTGTTCTTAAATAGGTGGTAGGTAGTTGTGATATTAAGGTTGAGGTGAGCTGCATTGATTGTTCCCTGGGCACCCCTCCGCACATGACTTGTTATCTTGCCTGTTTATGTATTAAGCTACTTACCTACTTCTCCAGATTTATTTTTTTGTAGCTCACTTGCTAGCTAGATACATTTACCTTGTTACCTTGTCATCTTTGTTGCTATCCGTACACCTGTCTGTTTATTTGTTAGCTAACTAGCTAAATTGTTAGCAAGTTAGATGGTTGCTTTTGCTACTTGTCAACTCTCTGGAGTTGTTTTCCTAGACCAACGATTTTCAAACTTTTCAATTTAGGACACACCCTCTGCTTTTTAAAAAATTGTTAGTGCGCGCGCGCGCACATATATGTGTGTGTATCTATCTGTCTATCTATCTATATATATATAAAGATGAGAATGTCTGTCTCTCTGTGTGAATCCCTAAAATTCGGGAACTACCCAACTGATTTCATTCAAATTTTACACATGCTTAATTCAGGGTCCATGCAGTGTCATGGGCCTCCAAAATTTTCAACTTCTTGCTTAATGCGAGCCCAGAGTATTCTCTTGTCTCTTACACTATTTCAGTACCGGTTGAGACTTTTTCAACTGTAAGTATGGAAAACAAATTTTGGAAAAATTAAGTGAAAATTTCGAACCCACAAGAGTAAAACAAGTGAGACAGAGACAGGCAGACACAAGGAAAATGCCCCTTGTATTTGAATACTATGCAAATATTCTTTTAAAAACTTTTCATTTAATTTTTCCAAAATTTCAAAAAGTCTAAATGACCGAAACCGGTACTGAAAAAAACAATTATCCATTTTTCTGAAAGTTATGAGGAAACAAAGCCTTCTCATGTGAATTTTCTGATATTCTTCACCCCACCTTGGAAAAATTTTTCTCTTAGCAATTTCAGGGGTGGGGGTGGCTCGTTGATTACATCGATTCCAGTGCATAACTGGTACTTATTTTATTGACACTGAAAGGCTGAAAGGCAAAGTTGACCTCAGCAGAATTTGAATGAGAAGAAAAATATTACTAAGACAACACTGGCAGACAGTGACTTCAAATGCAGTCACTGCAGCCGAGACTGTCGCTTCCATGAGGACATGTTTCAGACTATTTGTATATACAGAACCACAAGCAAACAAAAATGCTTCTGCTCAGTCATTCAACCCTCTTAAGTTGTCAAATCACAAATTACACCCTATAGCCGAACTTGTATACACTGCTCAGATACACTACAGCTTGCCAAGAAAGGTTAAAAGTGGTAACAGAAAGCAGCAAGTAAGTCACATAAAGTCAGCAATGAAGGCGAGAAGTGCATGCATAATACACAGAATATGATGATGAAAGCACAAAAATAGACAGAAAAGTCAATATAGTCACAAAGAGGGAAAGGTCCATTAACAGGTCAGGAGTAGTGTTAGTGAACTTTGGGAAGCATGGAATTTTTGAAGGATGTAATGTCCTGACAGACTTAACATTCAATGTATTGAGTAATCAATGTCAGTCTGAAAGATATTTTTAAAATTCTTCATTTCAATCAATTAGGAAAACATATTCACATGCATACATACATACATACATACATATCATCATCCTTTAACATCCATACTGGCATCAGTTGGACAGTTTGACCAGAGCTGGCAAGCAGGAGAGCTGCACCAGGTTGCAGTCTGATTTGGTTTTGTTTCTACGGGGTGGATGCACTTCCTGATGCCAACCACTTCACAGTGTGTGCTGGGTGCTTTTAATGTGGCATTGGCACAAGCACTTTTATGTGGAGCCAGCACAAGTGCTTTTCACATGTCACTGGCACAGAGCTCTTGCAGGCCAATCCTCTTCATCAGGATATATATATATATATATATATATATATATATATATAAAAGAAAAAAAGAAAATGGAGATTGGAAAGTTAATAATGGTTTATTCTTACAGCTATTTCAATTAATACCCAATAATTTAATTACAAATTTGTAAATTAAATTTACATTTACGTGACATGAGTATAATTTCATCAGAGGTAAAAAAATAAAAAGATGTACTTTGGATGTTATATGTTCATTAAAAATTCATTTTAGCAGACTCTGGAATCTGCTTATCAATTCATTTTAGCAGGCTCATGTCACATAACTATAAATTTAATGTACAAATTTGTAATTAATTTATTGAGTATTAATTGAAACAGCTGCAAGAAGTGAAGATGACCAATTTGCTGTTAATAATAAACAATTATAAACTTCCTAATCTCTGTTTTCTTTTCTTCTTTTAAATGGACGTGAACTATATGCGTTATATATACCTATTTTCTTAAGGAAATGGAGGCACAATGGCCCAGTGGTTAGGGCAGCGGACTTGCGGTCATAGGATCGCGGTTTTGATTCCCAGACCGGGCTTTGTGACTGCTTATTGAGCGAAAACACCTAAAGCTCCATGAGGCTCCGGCAGCGGTTGGTGGCAACTTTCTCTCACTCTTTCTTCCTGTTTCTGTTGTACCTGTATTTCAAAGGGCCAGCCTTGTCACACTGTGTCACGCTGAATATCCCCGAGAACTACGTTAAGGGTACACGTGTCTGTTAATTTCACAAGCAGGCTGTTCCATTGATTGGATCAACTGGAACCCTTGACGTCGTAAGCGACAGAGTGCCAACATCTTAAGGAAGTTCATTCCCCCCAAAATACCAAGTATTGAACCAGAATTTCCTTGGATGAAACCATCCCTTCATGAGATTAACATATACTTTAATTAAATGAATGTATCTATGTATGTATGCATCCAGGCTACTGGCCTGCTGGAAATAGAAACCAAATAGCTCTTGAATCACACCCTACCGTTTTAAATACAAAAGGATGTATTGAATAATGCAGTCCAAGATACACAGTGTCTGATAATAAAAATAATAGAAAAGGGATGCCAAGGAACATATTTGAACATCTCCATTTATATCTCAAATACATTAAATACCTACTCTTATTTAACTGCATAGCTTACACATATATTAGTGTTTCTATGTCAAGTTATAAATAAAAGTAATAACTGAAGGGTTACTCAAAGCATTTTGGAAGAGTACATATTTATCAACCTTTACAAAGAAGTGCTTAATAGCGACTTTATCAGACTTGAAAGTGGGCAAGCTGAAACTACAGAGACATTGCCAACGTTTCCTTTGTAAAAGTTTATAAATGTCTGTCTGTCTGTCTGTTAGTCCCCACCCACACACACACACACACACACACACACACACACACACACACACACACACACACACACACACACACACACACACACACACACACACACACACACACACACACACACACACACACACACACACACACACACACACACACACACACACACACACACACACACACACACACACACACACACACACACACACACACACACACACACACACACACACACACACACACACACACACACACACACACACACACACACACACACACACACACACACACACACACACACACACACACACACACACACACACACACACACACACACACACACACACACACACACACACACGTGCATGCACATATGTGTGTATGCATGTGGTGCACATGTATTTTGTCCTCTACATTATTTTAGCCAGGTGACACCTGATTACTAAATGACCCAGTGTGAAAAAAATGTACGTACTTAAAATTGAACTGCTGTGTATTGGCCCTCCCCCTCCACACACACACAGACAGAGTAATATATATACACACTCACACAGTATCACCCTACTTTAACAAAATTATATTGACATAGTCTCTCTGCTATACCCCCATGACTGCTCCTGCTGTTTCATTGCTGTGCTATCAACTTTCCTACATCACCTTCCATCATAGTTCTCCACCTGATTTCCATCTGACTACTGACTGTGGCAGTGGTAGTGGTGGCGTAATTTACCTACTTAACTGTCCTCACTGGTTGATATCAGGTGGCACAGCTACTGACATTATTTTCTCACCTAGCTTAGCTGTTGTCAACTTCTGCTCTCTCAGTGTTTATTTCTTGACCCTTTTGATACCAACCCCCTTGAGACCACCCCTAGTTCTAAGATACAAACTTCCTGCTTTCAAGTGATCTAAACTTAAAACATTCCATGAAAATTTCATATTATAATTTCAAACACCATCTTAACAATCTTTTCTACTATAGGCAACAAGGCCTGAAATTTTGTGGAAGGGGGATAGTCGATTAGACTGACCCCCCCCCCCCCCCCAATGCTCAACTGGTATTTATTTCATCAACTCCAAAAGGATGAAAGCAAAGTCAACCTTGGTGGCATTTGAACTCAGAATGTAAAGACAGATGAAACATCACTCAGCATTTTCTCCAGCATGCTAATGATTCTGCCAGCTCACTGCCTTAATAATGGCTGTTGACTAAATTCTGTATTATTTTCAAGGTTAATTGAAACAAAAGTAGTGTTAATTTTTATAGTTCTGTCTTCCCTGTCTTTCTGTATGTGTGTGTGTGTTTGCAAGAGGCAAAGATTTGTTTTTCAAATACATCACGAAGGCATTGTTTACGCAGGAACTTAGCTAATGTGTTCAATAGTAGGAAATTTAAAGTAATATAACTTAATATGTGGTGTAATTGAATCTAGAAACCTATATCCTCTCTTACTCTTCCTGTGTGGTGTGGTGAGTGTATGTGTGTGTGCATACTTGTATATATGTACTTCAGAGGGTAACTTTGTAAGTGTAATTCCATGGTCATTCATGGCCTATGATAATAATGTTGATGATATATATATTATATTATATTCTTAATATTCTATTATATATATATATCATATTCTTAATATTCTATTATATATATTATATTCTTAATATTCTATTATTTATATATATATTATATTCTTAATATTCTATTATTTATATATATATTATATTCTTAATATTCTATTATTTATATATTATATTACTTATATATCATCGTTTAACGTCCGCTTTCCATGCTAGCATGGGTTGGACGATTTGACTGAGGACTGGTGAAACCGGATGGCAACACCAGGCTCCAGTCTGATTTGGCAGAGTTTCTACAGCTGGATGCCCTTCCTAACGCCAACCACTCAGAGAGTGTAGTGGGTGCTTTTACGTGTCACCCGCACGAAAACGGCCACGCTCGAAATGGTGTCTTTTATGTGCCACCCGCACAAGCCAGTCCAGGGGCACTGGCAACGATCAGATATATATATCTATAGTAAATGATTACATTGGTAACATAAATAAAATATTACTGTTCAAAAAATTTTTTAGTATGTGCTATTTTTCAGACTCAAGTAAATCTGACCAATTATTTACACACACAAACACACATGTATATATACAGTGTTCTTAAGCAAGGTACTTCATTTCATGTTACTCCAGTCTAGTCAGCTAAAATGAGACTTAACCCACTGCTGGGACAGCTCCCTTCTTTTCACTGTCTCCAGTTGTCACTTCCTGAATGTTGTAATTGATGCAAGTTCACTCCTATATGGCACCTACCTTTCCACTTCACCTTACTGTTCAAGAGAAACATGGAAAAGATAACGAGGGTTCTACCAAAGAGGAAAGTCTCTGTTCTAATATCTTTCCAGCCTTGTCCACTGCATAGCATCTTTTACTATAGCCGCAAAACAAGGGAAACTTGCTGGCCTTTCATTTCTGTGGTATTTTGTAAATGCTTTTCTCTTTCTTGCAACTTAGTTATGTAAGTGTAAAGATGTAAAAGAAGAAACATCCCCTTAAAAGGCCCCAATGCAATGTTTCCCCACTTAAGCAGAAAAAAAGGGGGGGGGGGGGGCAAAATGAAATACAAAAAGAAAAAAAAAAAGGAAAGCAAAATACCTAGCCCTTCCTGGTCTATTGATAAGAATCTTGCCACACCCTTTTATCTGTGAAATGGGGGTTGGAGATAGAGTCTAGAGTTACAACAAACAAGTATAACACTATGTAACAACAGTTTTAGTTAACCAGTTGAAAGGTGATGGTGATGGCAGTGGTGGAGGAGTTCGTGGTGGGTGAGGCAGCAGGGGTGGTGGTGGTGGTGGTTATGAGCTTGCGCCCATAAATTCTTCTGGTGATAGATGGTGTTGATAACGAACAATTGGCTTTGCCTGATGATGTCCACACACATATGTTCCTTCATTTTACTTGTTTTTCTTCTATGTGAGCATGATTCGAACATATACCTTATTGTGTGTATACAAGTACACACGCACATACATACATGTATGTTATTTCATGCCAGTATAGGTCGAATGGATAGTATCTATCTATCTATCTATCTATCTCTATATCTATCTATCTATCTATCTATCCATATATATATATATATATATATATACACACACACACACACACAGATATACATACAGACATTTATGCACAAACAAGTACACACACTTGTATATACATACATCTGTATGTGTATATGTATGCACATATTTATACACATATGCACATAGCCACGCAAATATAAAGAGAGAGGGTGGAAGCTGCCAATCCACAAATACACGTCTACATTATTTCTTCCATCAATTTCAGATTTTCAACACTATTTATAAACATATACTGTCATTTAAACATATGACATCCATTGTATAAAACGATGTACAATTTATCTTATCACAGCTATCAGCACAACCCTCTTTCAGTTCCACTAATGTATACATCATGTATGTGTGTATACATCTAATCACATGTGCATAGACGTTGTCTATACTCTTGTGTGTGTTTGTGTCTGTCTATCTGTATACCATAACTATATATAGGTTTGTATATATTATATAGGTATCTCTCTTTCTCTCTCTCTTTCTACACACACACACACACACACATCAAACTCACACATGTGTATTTCTTTCTTTCTCTCTCTCTCTCAGTATATATATATATATATATATATATATATATATATATATATATATATATAATGTATGTATATATATTGCAGATATTCTTCTAATAGTCTGCTACCATTATTCCCACCTTTTTCATATTTTCAACACTATTTATAAACATAGTAAATTCACTATTTAAACCTATTACAATTCTGCTATAAACAATGTTACCATTTTACCCTGTTATAATAATAATAGTCAACCCACTGTGTTTCTCTATTTATATCTCTTCATCCAGTGTACTACTACTACTACTGCTACTACAGCCAGCTGTCACTCATGAGCGAGTATGGCTTGGTAACTTGTATCATGCTTTCACTAATTGTTTTCGGTGTCTATGTAGTTGTGAACAGACATAGACACTCTCTTGACCCTCCCACCCTTAACCCAACAGCACATTTAGTATAAAGAAAGCAGCTGGAGGGCAAAATAGCTGCATCAGCATCCAGCTAGTGCTCATTTTCAGCTAACTAGATTGGAGGAAAGTGAAATTAAGTGCCTTGCTGAAGGACACAATGTGCCGCCTGATCCAGGAATTGAACTCACAATCTCATGATTAAGATCAGTCATGCTTAATGATTCTGATGAGTCATTAAGCATATTCTTTGTTAGAAATCTGTTCCTTTCCTTATTTTCTTTAACCAATACAAAACCGGTCTGTCCAGGACAGTCTATTTCTCTAGTGTTCAGATCTGAATCTAAATCTTGATTATGATCATTTTATGATTCTGAATAACAAATGATACAGAGTAGTGGTTATTCTTAGTTCTTCCACACATGATGTCTCTAATACCTGTGGAGTGGTAAAATGCAGCCAATCCTCTTATCAACCTGCCCTCTTGTCAACCATTGCAAAGTGGTTGATTACAGGGCAGGCATTGTGCTGTAGAACCATACCAACAACAAATGAAGAATGGACAATAGCAAAGTAGAATCTGGAAGCTACTGTGCAGGCAACCTACCTAAGAGAAGAGTAACTCTGAAAAATACTGTTAAAGGATAAAGGGAACATTTAGGCTTTGCTACAGACAACCACTATAATGTTGGTGGCGTGATTAAATGTACCTGGTCCATGGTGAGATATTTAGTCTATCCAGCTTACGCTTGCATGGAAAAAAATGACACAAAGCGATGGTGATGGTAATGAGAACAAGAATGTGAATGACCAACCAATATATTGAGTTAGCTGTTTTAATACTGGTTCCAAATATTAGCACAAGGCCTGCAATTTCTGGGGAGGGGGTAAGTTGATTACAATGACCCCAGTGTTCAATTGGTACTCATTTTATCAACCCTGAAAGGATGAAACGCAAAGTTGGCCTTTGCAGAATTTGAACTCAAGATATGAGGATGGATGAACTGCTGCTAAACATTTTATCTGGTGTGCTAATGATTTGCCAGCTCACTGCCTTAGATAGATGTTTTAATATGGTTACATAATCAGTTTTGATTAACTCAAAAATTAATTGAACCCCGTAGGAAATTTACATGTAGTGTTGTTGTCAGTATAGAGAACTGGTACAGGTGCTACAAAGCACCTCATCAGACTCTCTAATACTTTTACCAATCCATTACTTTGGATTGGGAGGTTTTTTTTTATTGACATTGAAAGAATAAAAGTAAAGTTGACCTCAGCAGGGTTTGAACTCAGGGTACAGAGCATCGTGGCAAATTCCACAAGACCACGTGGAACTAAATATGTAAAAGATAAAAATATAACAAAGATAGTCCAGTGAATCAGTGGTTTGAATTTTAATTCCCTGACACTAAGGTGACACTTGAGACAATTTCTTTAAATGGTTTATCTTGCCATGCATATAGAGGCCAGCCATGTCTATCAGGTCACATCTGTCACCATAGCAACACTGTAGATATATTGTAGTAGTAGTACTGTGAGTAATTAGAGCGTAGTAGTAGTAGTAGAAGTGCTGTTGGCTTTTATAGGTAGTTGCTGTCTTATCAACACAATACTATGTAGACAAGAAATTTAATTTTTTTTTTGTTTACTCTTTCTCGATATAAAGATTACAAACCATTTCGAAACAAATCAAAAATAGTGTATTCTTTGACTTTAATCAAAAAGAAATGCAGTATCTAATCAGTGTTCCATGAATGTTGCTATAATTTAACCCTCAAAGTCAATCTTCAGGAACCAGAGCTGTAATCAAAGGCATTCCTGTCATGAACATTTTGTCTTTCCTCAGCATATCCCAGAAACAGAAAACCTTGTCCAGTAAGACCTTTTCTTAAACAGAAGATAATTTGGCTGTTATTTCTAACATGTTGAACGACCATCTAGAGGCACCTCTATTGGATTGTTCTATTGATGTTTCTAAATAAGGCCATTCGTCCCCCTCTTAAATGTTGGAATTTTGGTCCCAAGATTTAGGATCACTGAGCTGAACCGATACTATCTTTGTAGGTCATAGGTCTTATATCCCTTAAAGCTAGGTCTGAAAACTTGTGATAATTAATTTGGCTGCTGTGTTCAGCAGGTCAAGACACTATAGAAAAGTCATAAGCAAACTGCAGCCCATGTGTCTTTCTGAATGGTGCACTAATGAAGAATTACCTTGAATTTTTTAATACTGTGCCCTGAAAAAGCTTACCCATGCCAGCTAATTTCTCTAACTAGTTTGTGTGATTGTTGTCTGTGTTGCTGTTGTTTAACCCTAGGCAGTCCTGATTGTACAGACATCAAAAATATCCCAGTCATGACCATCTCATCTTCTTGTCACAGTTCCCCTAGGATCACATAGCATCTAATGTGTCCTGTTTTCTAAGGTGGTAATGCAACAATTCACAATCTTTTAATTACGAATGACCCCTTTATTTAAATAAATTTTTCCATGGGCCCTTAGCTTTGCCCCAGCTTTTCAAAGGTTTGTATACTCATCATTTTGAACTCACTTCTTGGTGTCCTACTTCTTTCATTGTGAACCCCTGAGGCAACTCTTACAAAAATGCAGGGCCAGATCAGCCAGCACATCAGATCATGGCAAGCCAAGGAGAGGGCCCATGACTATCTGTTGTGCCCCTCATTAAAAGAAAAAACCCTCTGAAGACACCCCCACCTCCAGCTTCTTTGAATTGTGAAAGGAGCATTCCTCTTGGGGCCCCCAAAGCAGTCCTATTCTGCTTTGTCAAATTTCTGCAAGAAGCCCTGCCCAAAGGTTCTGCCAGCACAAGTTGGGATCTGTTGCAGTTGTGTGATTAAAGGGAAATTTGGTTGCTATTTCTAGCAACAAGTGAAGTGATGATTAGTTTTTGTGTGAGTAGTTATACCCCTGTATGGTGGTGGTGGTGGTGGTGGCGATGGTGATATTGGTAGTGGTGATGGTTGTGGTAGCAGTAACAATGGTGGTGGTAATTTATATTTATGCACACAAAGAAATTTAGTTGCTGAGTTTGTTTTCTTGATGTCAAGGTTGGAATACATTAAAAAGGAATTGAGTTAATTATTGACTCGTCAAAAATCAAGAAAGAAAAAAGAAAGAAAAAAAACAACCCAAAACATATGCTTAATTATTCATGTGATGTCATCTTATATATCACTTGCTTTTGTTATTTTCTTTGTTTGATTCCTTGGCTTTCAGCTTTATGATCTGTGTTCATTTGAACACACCAAGGTTGACGTTGCTTTTCATCCTTTTGGGGTTCATAAAATGAACACCAGTTAAGTACTGGATCAACGTAATCAACCAGTCCCCTTCCCTAAAATTTCAGGCCTTGTGTCTATAGTAGAAAGGATCATCATCATCATCATCATCATTGTTGTTATTGTAATTATTAGGGTGGTGAGCTGGCACCATAAAAAATGCTTAGCAGCATTTCTTCTGGCTTTATATTCTGAGTTCAAATTCTGTCAAGGTCAGCTTTGCATTTCACCCTTTCTGGGTCAATAAAATAAGTACCAGTAGATCGCTGGGGTCGATGTAATCCACATACATATACCTCCCCACCAAATTTCAGGCCTTGTACCTTCAGTAGAAGGCAGCGAGCTGGCAGAAGCATTAGCATGCTGGGTGAAATGCTTAGTGGTATTTCGTCTGCCGTTACGTTCTGAGTTCAAATTCCACCGAGGTCGACTTTACCTTTCATCCTTTTGGGGTCGATTAAATAAGTACCAGTTAAGCACTGGGGTCAATGTAATTGACTTAATCCCTTTGTCTGTCCTTGTTTGTCCCCTCTATGTTTAGCCACTTGTGGCAATAAAGAAATAATTATTATTATTATTGTTCAAATTCCACCGAGGTTGACTTTACCTTTCATCATTTCGGGGTCGATGAAACAAGTACCAGTCGAGTACCGGAGTTGTTATAATCGTCTCTCCCACTCCCCTAATTTCAGGCCTTGTGCCTATAGTAGAAAGGATTATTATTATTATGTTGGTTTGGAGAAAGTGGTTGTGGCTATGGCTTTTACATATCTTCCAAGATTATACAGATTAATGAGTTTGAGGTCCTCTGCAAGTTAATGACTGGGCTGCAGGTAAAAAATAATAAAAAACGGCCAAGGAAGGAATTCCTAAGGGCCACACTTCTCATGTAGAAGGACTGGGTGGTGTTGTTAACATGGGGTATAGGATAGTGGCATAGACTCAGTATTTGAGATGATAGCGAGTCATGAGTGCCATAGTGGAGGTGGCACAAAATCTGTTAACTCTGAGGGATAGAATCCACTGTATTGTTTGGTGACTCCCTGTATTGTTAGAATCATTGAACCTAACTTGGCATGTAAAAAAGGAAAAGAAGTCCTCAATACGCATTAAGGTAGTTGACATTAGAAAGAGAAGCCAACCATAGAAAACATTGAATACCAAATCCTGTCAAACTGTCCAACCCATGCCAGCATGGAAAACATTTTAAATGATGATGATAATGTGATGATGATGATAGCTAGCTGATTGAAAGAAGATTCTTTATTATCAAATGAGAGTTTGATAAATTCAGTTGTGAGTATAGAGTGAGAAGAATCTAATGTCTCAAGCACTCTAAAAGAAAGAGAGAGAGTGGGCGAGAGAGAGAGAGAGAGTGGGCAAGAGAGAGAGAGAGAGAGAGGTGTTGTTCCTTGGACAAGCTAAGTAAAAAAGCCCAAGAAGTTAGATCTTCCACTGTGCATACCAATTAAACTGTAATTCTTTACTTCAAACAGGTGGAATAGGCTCCTTCAAAATCATAAGCTCATAGTGACTGCCCCTACCTCCAGTTCTAGCTTGGTTGTCCTCAGCAGAATCTGTAGAATAGGCCAGAAATTGTTTGTGTCGGTATAAATTCGATTATAAAAGAAAATATTAGAGTTGTTGTTGTTTAACCTATGGTCAAAAGTATTCCAGATGTGACCATCCCATATTTTTAGGTATATATGGAACTACGTTATATAATGTTTTGTTTCCTTTTAAAACAGTAGAATATGGTTTGAGGGAGATTTGGCTCCTATTTCTAGTAGGTTGAGTGATTATGTAAAGGCTCCCTCTTTGACTAATCCTATCAATAATGTATGATATCTTGTCTTTAGATTTAGAATTAAAAACACATGAGCTGAAGTATTGCAGAATATAATATTCTGCCCAGTTAATTATGAAAAAGAACAAAGAATGATGAAACACCATCAGATATTGAACTCCTGATCTTTGATAACATAGTCCATTACCTTAACCACTCAGCTAATCTGTATTGACTTTCTTACAAACAGGTTTATTGAAGTGAAAGACGGGTTATTTCTAGGTGACTCAATGATATAAACGTGCATTTTAATTAATCTTTTTCTTTCTAATGACTTAGCAGAGGAACATCAGTACCTTTGATCCTCTCTTCAGGGTGTCTGAGACAGGAGAAAAGTTATCCTCAGATTGGAAAACCAGGAGACTTGTCATGAATGCTTGCAATGAAGCTTATTGTACTGAAAGCACTCAAGTGTCGGGCAGTAGTGTTAAATTGAACAAAGGACTAAGTCTACCTACCACAGGGGAAGAAAGAAATGTGCACCAGAGAAATACACGTATTGATATCCATGAATGAAATATTGTAGTCATTGACAAATCTCAGTGGAGACAATTCAACAGAACAGGTTCTGTCTCCTGTCAGAACCATGTATGAATGGTGGGTGCGGTATAGTTTGACCTGCAACACTACTGTTTATCATTTCTATACATTTATGTGATTAAAGACTTTGAAGTAAACTGTAAACACTTCATCTGAACCAAAATATACCCTTTTATCAAGGAAACAAGTTGACATTAAGCTTTGGAAATTTTCATTTACTTCTTTTCTTTTTTCTCTTCTCTATTTTTATCCTTTCATGACTTTGCTTACCGATGGGTTCACTACCATCATCATCATCATTATTGTCATCAGTATTGTATTAGTTTTTACTTACTAATCCATGCTAGCATGGATCAAACTTTGTTGAAGTAGAATTTTCTATGGCTGGATGCTTTTCCATCACCAACCTTCACCTGTTTCCAGGCAAGGTAATGTTTTCCCTAATTTATTGAACAATGAACAACCAGGACCTGTTTTTCTAGAGGATAGCAAAAAAAAAAAAAAAACCCAAAAAAACACTATTTGTATGATTGGTGACATCTCAAGACAAAGTCTGTGTGCACATATACATATGCACATACACACACACACACACTTCCAGTTTTTGTCCACCAAATTTCGCTCACAAGGCATTGGTCAACTTGCAACTATAGAAAAAAAAACACCAGCCAATAGTGTCTATGTAGTGGAAGTGAACCCATAACAATGTGTTTTGGAAGCAAACTTCTCAGCCATACAGCCATGCTGGCTCTAATGTATTTCAATTAGTTTTCCAATTATTCAAGATTTTTAAAGATTTTAGTAAATTCTCTGATTTTAAATATTGGTGGTGGTTGTTGTTAAGGTCCACATTAACTTTGATTGTGAAAATCAAGCAAACATATGATCTAAAGCATTCCAACCATGACCATCCTACCTCTTAGTTATAGTGTTTCCATGACTACATTTTCCAATGTGTCTTTCGAAGTTTGTTTTAACCCTTTAGCATTTAAACCAGCCATATCCAACCCAGATAAAGTATTTGTTTTATGTTCTAACCAGATCCAGCCCATCACACCTATCCTTCAATGCCACTCTAAAAATATACAATCACATCATTACAATTTTGAATCTACAAAATAATGCATGGTTAATTAAATCAATGTCAATGAAAAAGCATTACATTTGATGGGATAATATGAATGCTAAAGGCTTAAAGATAGTAATGTATTTCTAGAATAAAAAAGATACGAGTTTCCATTGTCCATTTACTTTTTAAGAAAGCAGGGTGTAGTTTGAGGCAGATTTGCTTGCTTGTTCTAGAAGAAGAAAAAAGAAGGATCTGAACTCAGCATGCAGTGTTAGAACAAGTACAAATACTACAAGGCATTCTATTTAACACTCTAATGACTGCGTGTTCATTACTTTTAATTGAGATTTTTAACTGAAATATCAACAGTTCAGTACATGTGGACTGAGGCATGTTGATGGTATTAAACAGGTTAGTCATAATTGTTTTTGAAATTGTTGTATCCAAAAATATCTTTATGCTGAGAATATTGGAACATTCATCTCAATATGACAATGAAAACTGAGTTAACCATTAATTATGGGAGATATTTATACTCTGTTAAGATTTTATTCAATTTGATGGTAGTAAACTTTTGTGCTCTTCTACTTAATCATTTAAATATTTATAAGATATTCTCCACCATCTATTTTTTTTTTATGGCTAAGCAACTGGGTTCTCAATCAAAGGTCATAGATTCAAATTCTGGTGCAGGAGGGTATTGTGTTCCTGGACTTTACATTACTCTCATCCATCCATCCAGCATTCCATGCAAGCTGGTGGGGCACTGTAATTTTTTTACAAGGTTAATGTATTAAAACTGACAGAAGTTAGCACAACAGCATTAATAAATCAGTGATACAACCAAAAACCTTCAGGCGTGAAGAGGAATACATCCAGTGTGGACTGTTATTTCCTCTCTGTAACTTTTTCCATTTTTTTTGATAGTCACGGTTTACTGAAATATAAAGTTGCTAGCTTTAACATCTTATCAACAGTTCATCTTTCTGCAATAACACCACCAGATCCTTGGCAAATATACTTCAGTTTTTATTATTATGCTTACACACACACACGATGGATTGGCAGAATTATTAGAGTACCAGAAAAGATGTTTTACCATATTTGTTCCAGCTCTTTACATTCTGAGTTCATATCCCACAGAGGTCAACTTTGCCTTTCATCCCTCTAACATCAATAGCATACAGGACCATCAAATACTGGTGTCAATGGAACTGACTAATCCACATCCCTCAAAATTGCTGGTCTAGTTCCTAAATTAGAAACCATTATTATGCTCATACAGCAGTAAATAAGATGAAACAGTGTGTTTCCATTGTTTTTCACAATGAATATTCCAATTGTTTAATCAACAGAAGTTGTTGTTAATTTTTTAAAGATAGTTAGGAGTGTTTTGAGGAAGATTTGGCTGCTGTATCTAGCAGATCCAGTGACCACATGAAAGCTTCTTTATTAGCTGGTTACTCTTTTTAGCGTTGTTGCTGTTGTTGGTCTTGCTGTTAGTGTTACGGTTAATGTTACAGCTGTTAGCATTGTTGTTCGTCTTGCTGTTGTTAGTATTGATATTATTATTATTATAAACTTGCTACCAGTTCGAATATGTTTGAGACCTATTCAAACCCATAAGACAGCAACTCCCCACATTTTTTCAAGAAAAGTTTTTGCTATAGATAAAAAGTTGTGAACATATCTGGTGAGTTTGGAATGCCCTCTACTTAGATTGTTGGATGCATGCATTTCAGAGTAGTCACCTCTTCAGCATCGAAGACTGGAAAGAGAAGGGACTCTGAACTAACTGCAAGAGATTAGGTCTCTCTTATTAGATCCCAGTCAAAATGCTGTAACTGGTTGCCTGTGATTCATTACAGGGTCTCCAAGACTGGTGGGAAGGAATGAGAAAGGTATCCTCAAACCAAAATCTTGGCCCAAAACGCTTGCAACAAGGGTAAGTGGTGTTAAATTGAGTGATGAATACAGCCTACCATCTATACACATAACAGAGTGGAATTTGAACTCATAATGTAAAGAATTGGAACAAATACCACAAGGCACCCAATGTGAAGTTTTTATCATTCCACTGACTCACCACATAGATTGATATTTGTTTATTGATCTCCAAAAGAATGAAAAGCAAAGTTGACTTTAGCATGAATTGAACTCAGTGAACAGTGTGTCAGAACATATACCATGAAACACTCTGTATGACATGTTAACGACTCTACCACTTAGCTACCTATTAGTTATGTTGTTGTTTTATTGTTGTAGGCATTGTTAGTTTTATTGGTCCTCTGGTGTTGGTGTTGTTAAGGTGGTTGTTATTGTTAGTGTTGAAATTCTATATTCACCTTAGAAACTATATATACCCCACACACCATTGTAAAGAAGGGGGTCACAGTTATTTTGATTCAAAATAGGGCATACTCCTCCCTCACATATTACTGGTAGTTTTCTCTCCACCCGAAATGACAAAAAAGTCCACCTCAAGAAATCAAAACTAAGTCATGTGACTGGATTCAGTGATAGCCTTTCTTCTACATACTCAAACCTTCTTATGATGCATCTCTCACTCCACTCCACCTCTCTCTCTTTCCCCCTCTCCCCCTTCCTCTCTCTCTAGATAGTTACAAATATTTCTATTCTGTTTATTCATAGCCAAAATACCACATTTTACAATCACCACTTACTTACTCAGTCTACCCACCTCTCACTGTCTGGCTTTCACCTCCACCCCCCCCCCCCTTCTTCCTTCAGTGAGCAAGTCAAAACTTGTTTAAGCAGTTGTTATTGTATCGCAATTTAAATTTCAGTGGTTAAAGTTCCCAGTCAACTTGAAAGAATTACATTTTGTATAATTATAGTTTCAGAAAAATTAGGTTTGTAAATAGAAAATGTCTATGTGTATGTATGTGTGTGTGACAAAGCAAGTTTCAAACTAGCAGTTTAGACAAGAAATAGAAAGAAGAAAAGAGATTTATTCTCCTCGTCTCTTCTATTGATTTCACAATGTCTCACCATTCATTGTTTTCTTCATCCGGCATATACAGCAACAAAAGAAACAGGCAGTTTTGTTGTGTAGGTCTTGTTGTGGTTTGGCTTTTATGGCTGGATGTCCTTTCTATCACCAACTACTTTACAGCATATGTATAGATTTGTTATATATATATATATATATATATATATATATATATATATATCACTGCATGGCACCTTGGGCAAATGTCTTCTACTATAGCCTCAAGCTGACCAAAGCCTTGTGAGTGGATTTGGTAGATGGAAACTGAAAGAAGCTTATCATATGTATGTATGTGTGTGTGTATGTCTGTGTCTGTGTTTGTCCTCCCGTTATCGCTTGACAACTGATGATGGTATGTTTACGTTCCTGTAACTTAGCAGTTCGGTGAAAGAGACCGATAGGATAAGTACTAGGCTTACAAAGAATAAGTCCTGGGGTCGATTTGTTTGATTAAAGGCAGTGCTCCAGCATGGCCACAGTCAAATGACTGCAACAAGTAAAAGAGTAAAAGAGAATATGTATAAAGTATAATGTGGCATAGGTACAGGCATAGCTGTGTGGTAAGAAGATTGCTTCTCAGTTGCATGGTTCTGGGTTCAGTCGCACTGTGTGGAACTTTGGGCAAGTGTCTTCTACAATAGCCCTAAGCTGATCAAAGCTTTATGAATGGATTTGGTAGATGAAAACTGAAAGATGCCTGGTGTGTGTGCATACACACACACACAAACACTCGTGTGCACATATGTATGGTGTGTACAGAATTTGTTAAGGTGAATTTTCTACAGCCACATACTCTTGTTGTCAATCCTCACCTGTTTCCATGAAAGGTAATATTTCCCCATGATCATGGAAGACAGGAAAAAAAAGGATACCACTTACACTCATTTACAACTCACACAATGTCAGTTCAAAGAGACAGTTACACACACACACACACACACACACAAACACGACAACGTCTTTTAGTTTCCATCTACCAAATCTACTCACAAAGCTTTGGTTGGCCCAGGACTATAGTAGAAGACACTTTTCCACACAACAGGACTGAACCTAGAACCATGTGGTTTAGAAGCAAACTTCTTGCAACACAGTCACACCTACAGATGGATACACACACAAGCACACACACACACACATACACACACGCACAGACACATGCAATGTTCTTTATAGTTACAGTGTTAGGTTCATGATCATAATGCCATGGGTTCAATTCCTGAACTAGGCTGTGATGTCCTTAAACCAGAGACCTGGCTTCAGTGAATGCTTGCACCAGAGTGAACTCTACTAAAGGCTCTCAAGGTGACCAGTGGTGGTACTAAACCAGGCAACCGGACAGTTTCCATCTACCAAATTCCACTCACCAGGTATGGCTCAATCCAAGACTATACTAGAAGACACTTGCCCACAGTGCTGGAAACACATGATTGTATGATTGGTTACTAAGTGAACTTCTTGGCTACAAAGCTATATCTAACAAAATTGTTGTTGTGCTTAGTCTCAAGAAATCTATATTAGATTAGAATGTCTCTGCTGAACGAAGCCTGACATGGTTTTCATTTACAGTGAAAAGGCATTTTAATTTGCTTACATTACTAACATGGTTGTCAATAACATAACCTTGACCACCAGCTGTGATCAAGATGGCTTGATCCTCTTGTAAATACTACATTGTCATTGTAACCAACACTCTTTCAAACAGCTCAGGCTAACTGGCTGTAAATAGATACCATTAGATTGTTGTTGTTTAGCCCTAAGTCAGGGACTATACTCCCTAACATTTTCTTCCATATTTGAAAAAAAAAAAAATGGTGGTGTGTAGTTTGAAGTTGGTTTGGCTGGTATTTCTAGCATGGTGAGTAATTTTAAGAAGCTTCCTTGTATCATTATCTTACTGGGGGCTGGATAAACTTCCTTCTGTAAGCTGCTCCTTTACTTATATGTATAAGGTACAGGCATGACCCTGTGGTTAACAAGTTTGCTTTTCAACCATTGTGTGGCACTGTGGAAAAGTCTTCCACTAGAGCCACAGGCTGACCAATGCTTTCTAAGTGGAATTTGGTAGACAGAAACAGCAGGAAGCTTTCCGTGTGTGTGTGTGTGTGTGTGTGTGTTCCCATTAGTTTGGTATCGTTTCCATACTGTGTAAGTGGTGTCAACTGTAGATGGGTCATTGTTAACCTCTGATGCAAAAAACATGTTTGATTATATGCACACACACACCATTAACAACATCATGATATAGATAATGTCTTTGTTTACAACTGCTTCCAAAACATGTCCAGCTGTTAGTCAAAAGACCAAAGAAAATATTACTCTTCTTGGAAAATGAGTGAGAATTGGTGATAGGATGAGCTTCTGATCATAGAAAACTTGTATTAATAAAACTCTTCTGACTCATGATATCATGGAAAATCAGATATTAAAATGATGATGATGGTAAGTCAGTTTGACGAGTCAGTGCCCTAGGCTTTTTCTGACACTTCTGGATGTAGTCAAGAGAGGGTGGGGTACTTCTACCCTGATGAATACATTATTGGGACTATATTGCATTTCATTACTATGAAGCTCTCATTACAAAGAACATCATAACCTCTCACATTTCTTGCCTTCTCTACAAAAAATATACAAGACTGATAAACACCCATTGATGGATACGAGTGGTTATAAGCTGTCGAGTAGAAAATAGATATTAGTTATTTCAGCTGTTTGTGTCTTGGCTTTCTTTGTGTTTCACGTACATGTGAAATCAATAAATAGTTTTAGATTGAAACAGCTGGTCTGGTTGAAACAAATGACGTCTCTCACTTGGAATGTCTCCTTCCTATTCTAGCAGTAAACAATAACAAACAGCAAAAACAAACTTTGTTTGCATCTCATGCTATCCAAGACCTAAATATAGAGTTTCTATTGTATTGCTTGACCTACTAAAAATAGCAAATGAATCGCATTTAAATCACAAATATGCTGTGGCAGAAAGGAAGGACATATTTGATAATCTAATTTTGTCTGAGAAAATGATGAGGTGATCACTGTTGGAATGCTTATGATCATAGCAGGACAGCTTGATCAAGACTGAACTTAGACAAGGTGTTGTCGGTAATAGATTTTCTATGGGCTAATCACTGGTTTACTATGTTTGCAATTGTTACAACCGACAAGGGACTGTCTATGCAACTAGGGTGTTAATTAATTCTGCCTTAACCTTTTAGCATTTAAACTGACCAAATCCAGCCCAAATATTCTACCTGTTTTATGTTCAAATTAGCCAGATCCAGCCTCTCACACCTACCCTACAATGTCATTCTGAGAAGACTCATCAAGCCAAGTGAAGTCATAGTTGTGGCTAACGATGGTGTCACATGACTGGAGTAGTTAATGTTAAGAAGGGCATCCAGCTGTAGAAACCATGCCAAATCAGATTGGAATCTGGTGCAGCTCCCCAGCTTACCAGTTTCAGTCAAACCGTCTAACCCATGCCAGCATGGAAAGCATACACTAAATGATGATGATGATGATATCATTGAAATCTTTAAGCTACAAGATTAAAGTATGATTAATTTGAAACAATGTGAATAAATAAGCATTACAGTTGGCAGTAATCTGAAAAGGGGTTAAAGAAGGGAATATAAAACTGAATGATGTGATTCTAGATATTAGTAGTACCCCTAAAATAAAACTGGGGGGAAGGATACTCATTGCTTGAATACATTTGACCAAAGGCTTGCTCGATTGGGATTGACCTGGGGTTAAACAAGTACAACAACAACAACTGTGTCTGTGTATGTGAGTTAAATGTTTTGATTATGGAGACACAACAATAAGTGCAACAAGCGCAACAACTCAGTGCCTGTGATGAAATATAAACAGTGGACTCTTCTGTAAAGACAAACCCCAGCTGTGCTTCTGGTGTCTCCAGGCCATCAAAAAATAAACTCATAAATTATTTTTCTGAAAATAAATATGGTCCCCCATATAAAGTGTGTGTGTGTGTGTGTGGGGGGGGGGGAGACGTAGCTATCAAGATAACAGAGTTTTTTTTTTTTTTTAGTAGGAGGCAATGTTATGATAAGTAAAACTTGTATTATATTTCATTTCTTAAATTATTAATGGCATCAGTAATATGTGTTTATATATATGTTTGAGTGTGTATAATATATATATATATATATATATTTATATTTATAATATCATTAATATATATGTGCGCACATGTGTGTGTCTACATATCACTGATATGTATGTGAATATATGTATATATATATATATATACATGCATATGTATGTATACACATGGTCTGATCAATAAGTATCCGGACTTGATGCCGCTTGGCACAGATTGACCATAAATTCTGCTTTCCATGCACACTAAGTTTTAACATTCTAGCTCACTTCCAGTTTACAGCAGTGCTTGGAAGGAAGGTGTGTAGGATGTGATCATTGCATTGACCATGAGCGATAAATTTGAGCAGAGAATCTGTATCAAATTTTGTCAAAAGCTTGGTGATAACTGCTCAGAGGCCTATGCAAAGTTTTCAAAAAGTTTCCATTGTTCTTGACACAATCAGGAGATTTTGTGCAACTGAAACCCAAGTGTCCTTTTGGTCAGATGAAAGCAGTTTTGGCACGAACATTACAGACATGCGTGTCATACTCAAATCTTCAGCGATAATGGACTGAACTGAACCGTAACTAATGTGCACATCCTCTAATATCTCATGGATGGTGATTCAATGATTTCCCCTCACAGCTGCAATCACATCTGTGATGTTTTTCTCAGTTCTGCTGGCTGCAGGTTTCTCAGGATGTTTGTCAATATTGAGATTTTTTTGGCCATCTTGGAAACATCTGAACCACTTGTGCACTTGTGTGTGGCTAATACACTCCTCTCCATACACTTTCCACAGTTTTACGTAGGCTTCTGAGCAGGTATCACCATTACAACTTTCTCTGTCATGGTCAATGCAATGATCATACACTACACACCTTCTTTCCAAGCACTGCGGTAAACAGCGGAAGTGAGCTACAATGTTAAAACTTAGTGCACATGCACAGCAGAGTTCAAGGTCAATCTTTGCCAAATGGCTTCACTCTGTGTGCTTTGGCTTCATTACTATGGCAACAGACCAGATACTTACTGATCAAACCTCGTATATATGTGTGTGTGTGTGTGTGTGTGTGTGTGTGTATATAATCTGATTTATCTATGTTTTTTCCTTATTTTGTTTTTATTTGTTATTAGGACAGTGTTAGTGTGAGAAAAAAGTTCTTTGTAGTATCTATTTTGATTGTTGACCTTCTAAGTTTAAATCCCATTGAAGTCAACTTTGTTGTTCATATTTCTGGGGTTGATAAAGTAACAGTCAAGTTTTGGAGTCAATTTAATTGACTAACCTTCATCTCCTAAAATCATTGGTTTAGTGCATAAATCAGAAACAATTCTTCTCATATGGTATCACAAAATCTATGACCGTACACTTTTTTTGTCTTCTACAATCGTATCTGATCGTCTTGCTTCAGTAGTATTGTCTGTCTTTATGGAGAAATCCCACAGAATCCGGTAATTATTATTCTCCATCACAAACTCTGGCTCATGTTGATACCACTTTTCTTGAACCCCCATACTTGACTAACATCCCAATGCACTCTTTTAGTAACACAATCATATCTGTGCTTATACTCTCTTTTGGTGGGTTCAGCAATGTTAAGTGGATGAAAGATAATTGCATTCCTGGATAGAACACAGGCCTAGCCATTATAACGTTTTCTATGGAAGGAATTGAACTTGGTGCTGAAGTCCTAAAAGCCTTGTACCAACTGGGAAGTCAGGGTCAACATTATCATTATTATTTAAGGCAGCAAACTAGCAGAGTTGTTAGCTCACTGGACAAAATGCTTAGTGATATTCCATCCATCTTTATGTTCTGAGTTCAAATTCCACTGAGGTTGACTTTGCCTCTCATCCTTTTGGGGATAAAGGAATAAGTACCAGTTAAGCACTGGAGTTAGTGTAATCGACAGTCCCCTCCTCCCCAAATTTCAGGCCTAAAGCAGAAGGGATTATTATTATTATTATTATTATTATTATTATTATTATTATTATTATTATTATTATTATTATCAAGGTGGCGAGCTGGCAGAATCATTAGCACACCGGGCGAAATGCTTAACAGTATTTTGCCCTTCACTATGTTGAGTTCAAATTCCATTGAGGTCAACTTTACCCTTCATCCTTTCAGGGCTGATAAAATAAGTACCAGTTGAACATTAGGGTCGGTGTAATTGACTTATCCCCCCACCCCCAAAAAATTGCTGCCCTTGTGGAAAAATTTGAAACCATTATTATTATTATTATTCAGTAGTCTTATTTTCATTACATGCTTTCACTGCACTACCGGGTGCAGCTCTGTGTACCTAGGGTATGTGCTGCGATTTGTTTTGGTGTTGTTATTTTCACTATATTGAAAGTGCTTTATGTAGAATGTGTGTGGTGCATACATGCACATATACATAAGCCCTGGTGTTTTGGTTATGAATTTGCCTCTGTTTTTTAACCATACCTAATGCATCTATTATTATAGGGGTTGTTTCTGCTTTTAGGCTCCATGTTTGGGTTATCTCCATTTCCAGATCTTTGTAGTTCAAAAGTTTCTTTCTTTTAGGGATATTATTATTATTATTATTGTCATCGTTACTACTACTACTACTACTTGACACAAAAAATGGGCAAGATTCTTTCACATGGCTACAAAATAATCCATTTTGCTGGAGGAGAAAGCTTAATGTTCCATAAGACAAATAAATAAATCTACAAACAGAGAAAAAGAGTAGGTGGGTAGGTGGCAAATAGATGTAAAAATAAAAAACAAAAGAACACCCTCATTCACATTTCCTCCCAAAAGATGGCCCCTTCCTCAATAATACATACAAATGATGGGCATTATAGAAAATCACAGCTTCCATGAAAATGCTATAAAAATATACAATATCCTGGGTCTTTTTTAAAAATAACTCAAGTGTACCACCTTATACCCCCTTCTGTTTTATAGTTGGATAACCATTACCAAATGTTACACTGCCTACCAGCTCCAGTGCTGCTTTAACACAGGGAGGAAGATACAGCTCCCCCCCACCTCACCATGGACCACCACTTCCCTTATACTGGAAGTGGTGATGGTGGGGATCAGAATTACTGATGTCTGGGTTTGCAGTTTCTTTGTTGTCATTTCTGTAAGCAGACCCAAGATATGTTGTAGGGATATTTATGTATGTGTTTATGTATACTGATGTATACTGAATGTGTATGTGTGTGTATTTATATGTGGGTGTATATATACATGTACATGTGTGTGTATATTTTATCACGTTTCAGTCATTAGACTGTGGCCATGCTGGGCACCACCTTGAAGGATTTCTAGTTGAATGAATTGATCCAAATACTTATTTATTTTTAAATCTGGTACTTATTCTATTGGTCCCTTTTGCCAGACCACTAACTTGTCAAGTGGTGGTAGGAAACACACACACACACACATGTGCACAATGGGCTTCATTCGGTTTCTGTCTGCCAAATCCACTCAAAGATTTGGTTGGCCCAAGGCTACATTAGAAGACACCTGCCCAAGGTGCCTTGCAGTCAGACTGAACCCAGAACCATGTGGTTGGAAAGCAACCTTACTGCACAGTCACTAGGCATAACAATATATATTTATTTGTGTGTGTATGTGTGTGTGTGTGTGTGTATATATGTCTTTATGTGTGTGTTTTATATATGTGTGTATTTGTGTGTCTAAATGTATATACTTATCACTTTTATAATATACTATGGAAGGCTAGGGAATATTTTTTGTATGACTTAAAGGTTCGGTTGCTGTTTAGTTACATATTTGGAGTTGGTTGTAATTTACTTATTGAATTTATTTACTGATACTGTTGTACATAGGGTAAATGTGGTTTCTTTGGTATGTTTGTTCCCAAACAACACTTATTTTAGTGCTGTTGACAATGCCAGATTGAATGGTACTGCCCAGGTGTTGAAACCATAATGATATCTGTGGCTGATGATGGAAGTATGTTGAATTGTTGGTATGGCTGTTTTTTGTTTATGTGGAATAGTACTGTAACACATCCGTTTGAGATCTTTGTGTGTGCATATATGTGTGTGGGCACAGTGTAAAAACATGACTTAATGCTAGGTGAAGTTCCACTCCAGTCTAATCAACTACACATATTGCATAGTTTTTCACATGGAATCATTTAAGTATAGTGGGGTTAGAAATGGAGTGGTACAAAAACAATTGTAACTACTAATAAAGTTGTACTAGATTCATTCTCTGTGTTCTTGCTTGTATTATATATAAACATATATTCAATATGTATATGTGTGTGTGTGTGTGTGTGTGTGTGTATTTGTGTGTATGAAACCTTATTTAATTTCTTACTAGATTGATATCATGATACATAGGGTGCTGTAAATCTCTGTCATTAATTCGATACATCTTGAAGCAGCACAGTGGGTGAAGGGTAATAAATAAATAAATTCATAAACAAAGATAAAGACTTCTGTTACTGTAACCAAAGACAGTGGTAACTGGGCAGGGATGGGGTGTCGAACCATTCTATTCTTAAGCCAGGGGCTTACAGATTATCTATGCTTACAACTTGTACAAACATTACCATTGATTAATGTACAAATAACTAGGGTTATCACATCATTGAAGACTGGGTGTTCGGGATTCCAGTCTTCCAGCTACACTTCTATGTTATGAAATTCTTAAAAGTACTTCTCTAGATTGTATTCAAGTGGTGTGCAAAAAGGACATTATGTGCATAGGTGATGGCATGGCTGTGTGGATAAGAAGCTTGCTCTGCAACCCCATCGTTTCAAGTTCAATCCCACTGTGTGGCACCTTTGGGCAAATGTCAGTTACTATAGCCCTGGGCCAATCAATGCTTTGCAAGTGAATTTGGTAGATGGAAACCGTGTAGGAGTTTGTTGCGTTGGTGTGTATATATACACACACATATACACATATTTATGTGTGTGTGTGTGTGTGTATATATATGTATATATGTTTAATTATGAATTTGTTTTTCTATTTTTGTTTGTTCTGCGACAACAGCTTGACAACCAGTGTTAGTTTGTTTACATCCCCATAACTAAGTTGTTCAGTAAAAGAGACCTTTAGAATAAGTACCAGACTTAAAAGATATGTCCAGTGGTGGATTAGCTCAACAGTCTTTCAAAGCAGTTCCCCAGTGTTGCTGCAGTCCAATGACTGAAACAAGTAAAAGATGAAAGATATGAGAAAGAATTGATCTCCATCTCAACCAAACCAATTATTCTATGCAGAACCAATTCTTTTACTTAAAGCCAGAGTATGCCATGTCAAAAATCAAAGCCAATCTAATTGGTGTAGGATACATGTAGCACGTATGTACCTTCTTGCCAGCTATCTCTCATAAAGATGAAAAATTTCTATTAAAAATTTTCTGGTCTGTTATTTGCATTCATTTAATATATCTTAGGTGGATCTACATCATTGCATGCCATGCATTCATGCAGAAAATACCACTGGTCCCATATTACATAATGATTTGGTTGCTTGTGACTTCACTTAACAAGGAGAGAAAAAAAGAGTCACAACCAACCGACCAAACTACTTTTTCTTTAACTTCATCCGCCTTTTACTTCTGTTTTACTTATTGTTTCTCCCTTCTTTTTAACTCTCATTTCACTACTACTACTACTACTACTACTACTACTACTACTACTAATAATAATAATAATAATAATAATAATAATAATAATAATAATAAAAATAATACTATGACTACTGCCGCCACTACCAGCAGCACCTCCTCCTCCGTTTGAGGATGCAGAGGTGCTACCTACAGTCTTTACATGTATTTGCTTTCATTATCCTAGATCTAGGGATCTCAAACTGGAGTATGTATACCCTGTGGGGTAAAGGGTAAAGAAACCTTTTGGTCATGAATGACCATGGGATTGCACCTAGAAAGTTCCCTTATGAGGCATAAGTCTGGGCAAGGTTGTTTGTGGAAGACCAGCAGTTGCCCATCCATATCAATCTCTCCTCTTTGTATCACCAATGTTGCCCAAGGGAAAAGCGACGGCCAATACAACTTGGCACCAGTGATGTCATAGCTCATTTCTACAGCTGAGTGACCTTCTTGAATGAACAGGTGAAGAGGAATTCTTGAGGATTTGTCTCCAAGAGAAGATGAATTTAACAACAGTTACATTTTAGTGTGATATCTTGGCTCCATGGTAACATTTTAATAGACATGATAGAACTTAGTGAAGCTGTCATGTCTGTCTTTTGTGTTGGAACACAACTCCTATACACTCTGTATTGTTTATTCTTTAGTCAGTTCCATTCAAGAAAACCTTTGGTAACAGGTGTTTTCTGTGACCATTTCATTTTTCATTCATTCACACTATCTAGGATTACATTATCTGAAGTGTTTTCCTTCTTTCTAAGACTGCAATGTGTAATTTGACCTACAAGAGATAGCAACAAAATTTCCTCAGTCAACTGTGTCAATGTTCCTTAACAGCCTGAAAAAAAAAACTTGTGTATCTCTGTAGGGAGATATTTCATTTTTGTGGACCCTTTTAATTATCAGTAATAGCATCATGAAGGGGTGACAGAGGTCATACTTGTATTTCTATTAGATAAACAACAGAATATTTACATAAGCATAAATATGCTCATTTATATGCTTGTGTTAAAAGTAAATGGATTTTCTGTTGGTCTCCCCCACCCCATGATGAGTTTTCCTGTTGTACAATCAAAAATCTTGCCTACTTTAATAAATTATAAGTGGCTGAGTACTCCACATACACATGTACTTTTAACATTATTAATCCTCAAGCAGAAATCAAAGGGGCAGTTCTGTCACAGTGTGTGCGACCTGTTTCCTGAATAAATGCTTTTGTTATCAGATTTTTGTTCAAATACACTGTTTTTGTTTCAATTTATTATGAAAATAAGGAAGAATTTAGTAAAATAATTTTGTCATTATTAACCTGGTGTTTGAAGCATAAACTGACATGAAATTTTCAAGGAAGATTTTGATTTAGATAATTTTAAATGGAAAGTTTGTATCACAGAACTAGGCATGGTCTTGAGCGGGTTTGTATCAAAAGGGCTAATAACAGGCTTCTGCATAATTTCTGTCTGTCCAATTTCATCAACAAGGGTTGACCTGAGGTTGCTGTGGTGCCACACAGTAGGACTGAATTTGGGACCTGATGATTGTAAAGCAATTAACCATTTGGCCATACCTGTACATTGACATGACTGCATGCGTGCATTTTATATAAACATACTAACTGTATGGAGCATGTGGAAGAAAGGTGAAGTTGCATATTAGTGAGAAATATGAAATACTGAATGTGGAAAATCTGTAATACTCTGCAAGTTGTAGAGAAATTCTGGTAGTATGGTCTGTTGGAAGCCTTGTGTGATGTTAACTTGTATGAATGGCAGAACATGGATTGGAGGGAATGGCTGGACATTAATTGGACATTGGTAAGGGCATGCAGAAGTGAGCCTTGTGGCTGTATGAATGAAAAATATGAATGGATGATGAGTACTCAGGAAAATATTTTACACCATCCATAACAGATGACAAGGAAGACAGGTAGAGAGAGAGAGAGAGAGAGAGGGGGGGTGATCTCCGAAGATGAGTGGCCAGGTATTGAACCTCTTTACTTTCAAAATATAAAAAGGTGAATTGAAAGGTGTTGGAGCAGTGGGCAAAATGCTTTGCAATACATGTTGTGGCTTTCTGCTCTCTGAGTTCAAAAGCAACCTAGCTCAATTTTGCTTTTAGAATAATATGGTTGATTCTTTTCTCCCTCTAACTCACCCCAGCCTCCCTCCCTCTCTCTCTCTTGTCTAGGTATCAGTAATGTTGCTTCATAGGAAGCATTCTTGGGCACTACTCACACCATTCCTTTCTTCCCAGAGAGTGTTGGGGGAAGGTTGTAAAGAGAGCTAGCAACCTCTTTCCATTGTAAAAGCTGATATATTATTGGAACTATGACGGACAGATGTGCTGTGTAGCACTGAACGGAAATAGGAAAGAGACAGAGAGAAGAAAAAAAAAAGATTTCTCAAAACAGGATTTATTCAAGGAGTCATGAATGAGTAAATGAATGAATGAATTATTGCTTGGTCTTTATTTACTTAAAACCTTAAAGTAGTAAAACCATCTGTTGTATTCTGTCATCTAAATCCTATTAAGTTAATGACATTGATTTTTGTGGGGGTGAGTGGGGTGGAATATAGATAGCAATGTGTAAATAATTGGCTTGTCTGTGTGTATGTATGTGTGTGTGGTTAAGAAGTTTGCTTCATGTCCACATGGTCTCAGGTTTGGTTCCACTGTGTAGTATCTTGGTCAACTGTCTTTCTACTATTTATATGTATGCATATCTGTGAATGTATGCATGTGCATTTGTGTGAATATATATATATGTATATATATATATACCATTTCAAGCGTGGCTGTTGATCGTTACCAACGTCGCCTCCCTGGCACTTGTGCCAGTGGCACATGAAAAGACATTCGAGCGAGATCGTTGCCAGTGCCGATGGACTGGCTCCTGTGCAGGTGGCACGTAAAATACACCATTTCGAGCATGGCCGTCACCAGTACCACTTGACTGGCCCTCGTGCTGGTGGCACGTAAAAGCACCCACTACACTCTCGGAGTGGTTGGCGTTAGGAAGGGCATCCAGCTGTAGAAACTCTGCCAAATCAGATTGGAGCCTGGTGTAGCCATCTGGTCCACCAGTCCTCAGTCAAATCGTCCAACCCATGCTAGCATGGAAAGCGGACGTTAAACAACGATGATGATATATATATATATACACACATACATATATATAATCTTATCATCATAACGTCCATTTTTTTAATGCTTGTCTGGGTCAGATGGAATATATTTCCTGTTACCAATTCTCACCTGTTTTCAAGTAAGGTACATTCTTCCCCATAGCCAGATGTGTTTCATGGAAAATTGGAAACAAAAGATACCACTTGTATGACCGTGACACTCATTTACAGCCATCATACAATGTCAAAACAAGGAGACACTAACACACATACACACTGGGTGTTCAGACTAAATTTGACGATTTTTTTATGTCTTCTTTTTTTCTGGAACAGCTTGATGTATTAGTGAACTGTCAAAATTGGAAAGAACTGTCAGCATTGAAAAGATTAAAGTTGTAGTTGAGAAAATGTTAGATGACATGGAGGACTGGAAGCCATCTGAATATTGGAAAAGAGTTATCTGTATCCTGATGATTTGCACTATCCAAAATATCAACATCATGGCTGCTGCTCAATGCTCTGTGAACACTGTGATGGCTCTAAGATGTGACATGGACATCACGAGGGTGTTGTCATGCCACCCCACATCTTTGAACAAGGCCTTAGGCACAATGCAGACAGCTATGTGAAACTGCTGTAGATTGTGGTCAAACTCAGGTAGGAAAGAGTTGCTGCTGGAAGGCCACATGTGTGGCAGCAGGATTCAAACTCCTTCATTTCATAAACATTCGCCATACGGCGTTACATAGAGGGGACAAACAAAGACAGATAAACATAAAGAAGCTGCAGGTGAAAATGAATACATAAAAAATGAAAATGGGAGAGGTACCAGCGCCTGCCGACTGATAGCCCCTCGAGAACCTTGTTCTTTTTTTCTTTACAAAACAAACCATATATGAGGTTGCAAACCTCTTATAATACAATCCACAATACCAAAGTCATCATTTTTCCGAAATTTACATCAATTCACCCTCCCTGTAACCCCTTGCCATACCTCTGGAAAGAGTCAGAAGTAGTTTTTGAATTTCTATAACTTCACCCACCCCAATTTCTGGAGTCCTAATCCCCCTAATTGTAATCCCATGGTTTAGTATGTATGGGGCATGGTTGAGAAAGACATCAACCACTCTGCCTGCAACACCAAAACTAAGCTGGTAGCCAAGATCAAGGATGTGCTCAAAGATCTTCCCAGGGACACAGTGAGGGATGCACGTGCTAGGTTCTGGAGCCATCTTGAGGCTATGGTAGAAGCTGAGGGTAGCTACTTAGTAAACTATTATCTTCCAGTCATAATCTAGCTGATATTTATTAATTTTTTAAATATTTTTATTTTTGGATGGGATATTGTGTTTGCTTTTCCTTTATGCAAACTGTCAAATTTAGCTGAAAATACCCTGAATACACACACACATACCACACGTACAAAAACATATATATATGTACATACTCATATATGCACACACATACATAGCACTGTCTTCTTTTAGTTTGTTCTATGAAATCTATTCACAAGACTTTAATTAGCATAGGGCTATAGTAGAAGTCACTAGTCCAATGCCCCAGACAGTGGGACTGAACTCACAAAACCATGTGATTATGAAGCAAACTTCTTGACCACACAGCCAAGCTTGCACTTTTACCTTAATCTTAACCCTTTTGGGACACCTGGTCTAATTGATCAATCCAAGTGATATTAATTGAAAGGAATTTGAGGCCTGTCCATCAGCCTGATGAAACAAACGTTGTGAATGGTTGGTTTTGAAGTATAATAGCCAATCAGAGAGTATCTTTCAGTGTATTTTTTGTATTTTTTTTCACAGAAACATTTATGCTTATTATTTTATTTATTTACATGTATTGTGTTGTTTCAGGTTTTCTTGTTGTGATAAAGCCTTCATAATATAGTTTTACATACTGATAAAGTAGTTTTAGGTACTTTGTCCTTCGTTTTCTACATGCACCCATGAATTCCAATCTCAACAGAAAAAAAATTTTAGTCTTTTTGGCCACATACCAAAAGGGTTGAATAAGGAAAGGCTCAATACAGAAAATGTGATTGATGGTCATGGTTAGAACACCTTTGATCATTGTGTCTGTTGGATCAGAGCAACTGGAGGGGAGAAGGGGTAGGATGTAGGCAGCAAGAACAACAACAAAGTTCAAAACATTTACTCCCAAAACAACAACAAAATTGCAGAAGCCAAAATGTCTTCTTTTTTTTTTTTGTAGAACCAAGGTGACAAGGTCATGTCTTTGGAGCTGACAATTTTACTGTTCAAGTAGTAGTAGTTGCGGTGATGGTAGTGGTATTGTGATGGTGGTGGTAGTAGTGATGGTGGCAGTGGTAGTGGTCATGTGGTGGTGGTGATTGTAGTAGTGGTAGTGATGGTATTATAATTGTTGAACTAGTTGTAGTAGTAGTGAAAGAGTGGTGGTGGTGGTAGTAGTAATGGAAGAGTGGTGGTGGTAGTAGTAATGGAAGAGTGGTGGTGGTAGTAGTGGTGTTGTCATAGTATTATTTAGTAGTTGTAGCGGTGATGGTTGTCTGAAAGCTAAATAAATAAAAATATATGAAGAAAATAAACACATAGTCACAAATAAATAAAAAAAGAAAAAAAGACTTCATATTATTAATCCTTCTTTTATGTTAGGTTATTGGCCTAAATTCAGAAATTCTACAACTAATTGTGACCTCTTCATTTGGGACAGTGGATAGAGGAGTGGGGGGTGGGGAGAGGAAAGAAAGCAGCTGGACAGCTTGTCCTGGGTGGTAGTAATAGTTGTGTTAGTAGTAGTAGTAGTAGTAGTAGTTTTTTTTCATTTTATAGCCACAAGAGTGATTGATTGTGGAGTGGGGACTTTACAAGGACACATGACAAAGCAATGTTGGGTAGGGGTAGGTATATGTGGTGGTGTTGGTTGCATATTGGGGTATGATAGGAAATTGTGATTATATGGAACTACTACATGGTCAGTCAATATGCTAGAAACAACAGCCAAGTCCTTGTACTTCTACTGTCTTAAAAATGAGGATAAAATTTTGATGAGTATGATAAAGAAGGAACACTAATGAGCTAACATAGGGAGATTTTTCATCAGTCATGAACCTGCAGTCCACAGGACTTTCTAGTGGTTGTCACATTTTCTTCCATTATTGCCATCTCTGAAGAGAACAGGGTTACATAATTGAGCTGCTGTCTAACATCCTGTTGAACACTCCCCACGTGAAACTAATTGGTAGATCAGCCATAATAGATGTATAATACTATACACTTTGATCAATATATATATATATATATATATATATATATATATATATATATATATATATATATATATATATATATATATATATATATATATATATATAATATTAATTACAAGTTTCCAGAGTTTCCCTCTACTAAATTCACCCATAAAGCATTAGCCTGCTTGGAGTCAAAGTAAAAGACACTTTCCCAAGGTACTATGCAGTGGGATTGAACCTAAAACCATATGATTGCAAAGCAAGCTTTGTAACCTCACTGCCATGCCTGCACCTGACTCTGTAATTAGGGGAAATAAGTATCAGATCAGTTTGGAATATTATCTGTGATGGACATCCTGTCCATGGAGACCTTTATCATGCATTTTCTTATGATGTTAAAACCAAAGCAACTGCTTGACTCATCAGAAGGTGCTTGAGTTGCCATCAGAGATGTTTAACCTCTGCACCTCACTATATGATAAGATGTTATGTAAAGAGAGCCTCTATGTAGTTGTTCTGCATACTAGAAATTGTAACCCTTTTTTGTCTTAAGTCACACTGCATGTTATATAACATAATAGCTATGCATCATCTCTATGTAGCTATGTATCTTCTTTATAGCATATTAATTACTGGCAAGGATACTGTACCTTGTTTTGCAGCCATAACATACTACCAAGTATATTATAGGTTTACAAGTCAATATTGTGTCTCACTTTGTGTTAGCAGTGTGATATACTCACTATTAAGTTTATCTCTACAGATTTTTTATAGAATTCAGTGCCAGCACTGCAAATTATTTTTCATAAATGAATACGTCTATGTAAACAATATAATTGAAGATAAAGAAAATAGGTAATGAGTGTATATGCATATTTCAAGAATTATTTTTCTTTCATCAGTACCACATCCATGTCATTCAGTATGTTAGAAAGAGCATCCAAATCTCCCTCAAACCACATCCTCTTATTTTAAATAAAAGAGGATACATTAGACACTGTAGCTCCTGATATACAGACTGGATGGTCACAGTTGGGATGTCATTGATTAAAGGTTTTACTATTCAATTTGGACTGATTTGAGACTAAACAAAAACAACAAAAATATATTTTGTAAGGACCATAAACTGGAATAAGAAAACTGTAATAACCAAGTTTATAGACCAGTTTCTCTCTAGTATGTTGTTGTATAACCCCTGGTCAGCTCTGATGAGGCAGACATATAATTAAAGACCTTCCAGGCATGACCATCATGTCTTTTTTTTTTTTTTCCAATACACAGGAAATCGAAAACCTCATTAATGGAATCTTTTTATTAAGACAGTGAGGCGTGATTGAGCGAGATTTAGAGATCTGCTATTTCTAGCAGGTCAAGTGTCCACATATCAGATCCCACATTGGTTCAACACCTGTATGTTGGCAACATCTGGTCGTTATCGCGGCTGAATATATTGACGTAATTTTCAAGTAGATTGGATAGAGAACATAAATTTAGAGAGTTTATATTATTTTGAACGTAAGAAGGAGTAACAATATTTCAGCGAAGGACATTTCTTCTTTTTCACTGTCCTTTTTTTTTCTTCTTCTTTCAAAGCTAAAACATGTATCCCTACCCTGCCACCACCACTCTAACCCCATGAGCTTAGGTTTTGTGGCTTCCTTTCATGTCATTAAGGTTTGTTTGTTTGTTTGTTTAATCATTATCATCATTAACAACATCATTGACAGTGTCATCATCATCATCATCATCACCACTGCTACCATCACTACCATCATCGTCATCATCACTACCCTCACCATCACTGTCACCTCCACTGCCACCATCATCACCACCTCCTCTGTTTTCACTGTCACCACTTCATATCCTCCCTCCACCCATTCTCCTTGACATCAATGTTCTAACAACCATCTTTAAGCATCTGTTTATATAACTCTAACAAGTAATATGGCTGGACGAGCAGGTTGGTGGGGAGGGCAGTAAATGGATTAAATTAAGCTGGTTCCCACACTACTTGGTTTTATTTAAGTTTTCTTTTATATTTATTTAAAACTATCTTCTTTGAGTTGGGTTCAATTTCCAAACAAGTTCATATACAGACCCTTGATATCTGAATTATCAAAAGGAGGGAAGAGAGGGTGAGGTAAAGATGAAAAGCCCATTTCATTGTACATAGAATTATTCTATAAGCGCTTATTTCTTGCCCCATCCCCCACCAAAAAGGAAATGCATAGCCATCACTTGCAAGCAAGTGTGACCTTGTAACACGGTGGTTCTCAACCTGGATCTATATGACCTCTGGGAGTCTATATAAGAATTTTGGGGTCCATGCTAGAAGACTGGTAAGTTGAAGATCAACAGGCATAGGAGTAGCTATGTGGTAAGTAGTTTGCTTACCAACCACATGGTCCCGGGTTCAGTCCTACTGTGTGGCATCTTGGGCAAGTGTCTTCTACTATAGCCTCGGGCCGACCAAAGCCTTGTGAGTGGATTTGGTAGATGGAAACTGAAAGAAGCCCGTCGTATATATGTATATGTATATATATATATATATATATATATATACATATATGTGTTTGTGTGTGTGTGTTTGTCCCCCCAACATCACTTGACAACCGATGCTGGTGTGTTTATGTCCCCGTAACTTAGCGGTTCGGCAAAAGAGACCGATAGAATAAGTACTAGGCTTCCAAAGAATAAGTCCTGGGATCGATTTGGTCGACTAAAGGCGGTGCTCCAGCATGGCCACAGTCAAAAGACTGAAACAGGTAAAAGAGTAAAAGAGTTGTATTTTAAAGGTCTATGAAAAACATTTTAGTTTAGATATATTTATTGCAAGAAACAGCTAAGTTTCTTTCTCTCGTATTTTACCTAATTCCACATGTTTCTGGCTACTAAAATTTGTTCTCTCAGAAGAGTGCTATTGCAAACTTACATGAGTGAATGGGGGAAAAACAAAAAAATAAGAATTTTCAAAGAAGCATCTATAAAACTTGTTTTTTAAACATTGAATGGCTAGGGGTTCCACAAGAATGAAATAGTAATCAAAGGGGTCCATAGATTTAAAAAATGGTTGAAAACTGCTGTTGTAACTTGTATCATGCTTTTGCTAATTGCTTTTAGGTACCTGTGGCTGTGTGGTAAGAAGTTTGCGTCTGAACCTCATGTTTCCAGGTTCTGTCCTCCTGTGTGTTACCTTCGGCAAATGTCTTCTACTATAGCCCCAGGTCAACCAAAGCCTTGTAACTAGATTTGGTAGACAAAAACTGAAAGAAGCCTGTCATTTCTCTCTCTCTCTCTCTCTCTCATATATATATATATATATAATTTGTTTTGCAAGATTTTTGATGTAAAATCGTGTGTTGAAACAGATGTTGTATTTGGGGATGGTCATATTGCCAGTTTAGCCAATAAAAACACACGCACTGTACTGTAGCAAATTAACACCACATATACAGTGTGTGTGTTTTTATTGGCTAAACTGGCAATATGACCATCCCCAAATACAACAATATATACACACACACACACACATACATACACATATGGCTGTGTGTGTCCTTAAGTTTGTATGTCCCCACCTCCACTTGACAACCAGTGTTGGTTTGTTTACATTCCTGTAACTTAGGAGTTCAGACAGAAAAAAAAACCCCAATAGAATAAGTACCAGGCTTAAAAATAAATGAGTACTGCAGTTGATTTGTTTGACTAAACTGTTCAAGGCAGTGCACCAGCATGGCCATGGCCCAATGACTGAAACAAGTAAAAGATAAATGATGTAGTTGTGAGCAGATTGTATAGACACCCTCTTGGTTGGTACTGATTACAACTGAATAGACTGCTCCCCCAACCCCAAATTGTTGTTTAGTCACCATTCAGCCCTGATTGAACAGACCAATGATTAAAGACATTCCAGCCTTGATAATCCAATCAGGTTTTTAAAATTTACTTGAGCCATAGTACATTGAGTACTACAGTGAGTTTCTTTATAGCAGCCAAATCTCTCTCTCTCTCTTTCTCTCTCTCTCTTTCTCTCTCTCTCTCTCTCTCTTTCTCTCTCTCTCTCTCTTTCTCTCTCTCTTTCTCTCTCTGTACATATTTCTGTATTAAGAAAAATAAAACAAGGATTATATTAGCTTGTATAGTTTTATCGGCACTATATCTAAAAGTACATGGATGGTCTAAGTTGCATTTGATCATAGATCTACAGTGCAGACCTATGATTAAACAATCCTCTTTTATCTTTTACTTGTTTCAGACTGTGGCCATGCTGGGGCATTGCCTAGAAAAATTTTAGCTGAATTAGTCACCCCATTACTTATTTTCTTTTTAAGTCTGATACTTATTCTGTTAATCCCTTTTGCTGGACCACTAAGTTAATAAGACTTGAGCACACAAACACTGGTTGCCAAACAGTGGTGGGGGATAAACCACACACACACAATGGGCTTCTTTCAGTTTCCATCTACGAAATCTGCTCCCAAGGCTTTTGTCGTCCCGAGGCTGTAGAAGACACTTGCCCAAGATGTTATGTGGTGGGACTGAACCGGGAACCATGTGGTTGGGAAACCTACTCCCAAGGCTTTTGTCAGCCCAAAGCTATAGTAGAAAACACTTGCCCAAAGTGTCATGTGGTGGGACTGAACCAGGGACCATGTGGTTGGGAAAACTTCTCCCAAGGCTTTTGTCAGTCCAAGGCTATAAGTAGAAAACACTTGCCCAAGGTGTCATGTGGTGGGACTGAACCAGGGACCATGTGGTTGGGAAGCAAATTTATTACCACACAGCCATGCCTGTGACAATGATAGCAATATCAATGACTGTGACTGCTATATTACCCCCCCCCCCCCCCGTTTTCTTTGTTTCTCTCTTAGTTACCTCTGTATACAATAATGTTATATATTTCAAAATTTAATTTCTAGCTTTCAAAGGGTTTAACCCCTTTGTTACCATATTTCTGTTGAAATACACTACTTTGTTTCAATTAATTTGGAAAATAATGAAGAATTTAGTCTTTTTTCTATCTTTTTCTTGTTTCAGTATTTAGACTGTGGCCATGCTGGGGCACTGCTTTGAAGGGTTTTTTAGTTGAACAAATTGGCCCCTGGACTTGTTTTTTTTTTTCTTTTTTAAAGCCTGGTATTTATTCTGTTGGATCCCTTTTGCCAAACTGCTAAGTTACAGGGATGTAAATACACCAACACCAATTATCAAACATTTGTGTGGGTCAAGCACACACACATACACACACTTAGATATATGCACATACAGCCCAGACATATGGCAGGCTTCTTTCAGTTTTCATCTTCCAAATCCGCTCACAAGGTTTTGGCTGTAGAAGACATTTACCCAAGGTGCCACACAATGGGACTGAATCCAGAACCATGTGGTTGGGAAGCAAGCTTCTTATACAGCCATACCTGTCTCTATATTAACTTTGTCTTTATTAAGTTAATGTTTGAAAAATAAATTAACTTGGAATTTCAATGGAAGGTTTTAATTTAGATCATCTTTTTTGATATCAACCCACTTTTAGGATACAACTTTGTAACTCTTTTGTTACCATATTTCTGTTAAAAGACTCTATCTTTATTTTAATTAACTTTTAAAATAAGATTTAGTAAAATAACTCTGTTAGTGTTTCTAACACAAATGAACATGACATCTTGATGGAAAATTTAATTTGGATTACTCTTAATCAGGAAATTTGCATCACAGAGCCATATCAAAAGGGTTAATCCTAGAGTATGGAAGGTTCAATATCTGTCCATTGCTGATTAGATATCACCTTATCTATTCTATATCATGCCATTTATTATCTCTTACTGGCATGCCATCAGGAAATTTTTTCTGACCTTGGGTCATTTAATTTTGGCAGCTATTTAAAATTCTCAAGAGATATGAGTTAAACCAAGACTCTCTCGAAATTTCATTATCTTTCTTTTGATTTGTTTCATCTTGCAACCAATAAATTTTAAGTAAGACTCTTCACTATTTTGCTTTCCATTCTAAATTCTGACAGTAATGGTTCTTGTTATCAGTTGTATTTTATGTTGTTACAAGTTAGCTTTGGGTTACTAATCCTCTGTTAACCCATTAACCTATCACTAGCATTTTAATGTATTACAAACATTACAAATACTTTGGTAACCCTTGATAACTTTATTAATTAATTCTTTCTTTTATTAACCCTTTTGTTACTATATATCTTATGGTGTACTTTACCTTTTGATAGAAGGTTTTAATTTAGATCACTTCAACTTTTTTTGATAACCAACCAATCTGAGACTGCTCCTGATTCTAAGATACAAACTTCTTAACTCACTTGAAACCATATTTTTGTTGAAATACATTACCTTTTGTTTCAATTAATTTCAAAACTAATTAAGAATTTAGTGAAACACTTTGTTACTATTAAGTTAGTATTTGGAACATAAATTAACTTGAAATTTTGATGGGATGTTTTAATTTAGGTCATTTAACCTTTTAGCATTCAGATTTCTTTGTCAAAGGTATTGCTTATTTATTCATATTATTTTGGAATAAATTATGCATTATCTTGTAGTTTCAAGATTTTGATGATGTGATCTTGTTACCTTAACGAAGATGGAGGTATTTTTCCAGTCGTGCTTGTTTGCTTGTTTGTCCATGGACAAGATATCTCAAGAACTGCTGGATTCAGATGAAACTTTCAGGGCTGTTTGGCCTTATGACTGGCATGAACTGATTAGATTTTGGGATCAATTCAGTACCAGACAAGGATTCTGAATTATTTTTCCTGCTTTTTTACTTAATTTTTGAGAGCAGTCAGGTTCATTTTTAGTATTCTCGCTTGTGAGGGCAGTCAAGTTTATTTCAGATATTCTCATTTTAAAAATCATCTCTGGCTAATTGTTGAGAGGACGTTGGTGTTGCCTTGGCGGAAGGTTGCACTCTTTGACTGCTTGTTATATTTTGGGATAGTCATTTCATTAAAATTTTTTTTTTCTTCCAAATAAATATACACTATATATTCATTCTTCACTTTAGATTTATTATTGTTTTTATTTTATTGCCCTTTGTCTGAAAATCTTTTATCACACGTCCCCTCCATTCCATGTGTCTCCTCCTGTTGTTTAGTCCATTCTGATAATGTGATTTTTTAATAAAGAATGACATTAGGATAGGTGTGAGAGGCCAGATCTAGTCAGTTTAAACATAAAATAGGTAGAATATTTTGACCAGATATGGGCAGTTTAAATGTTAAAGGGTTAAAGTAGGAAGCTTGTCTCATAAAACTAAGGGTGGTCACAAGTAGGTTGGTATCAAATAGTTTAAACCATTATTCCAGGATTCTATTGATGATGATGATGATTTGAGATGTAGTGAAGGATGAAGAACAAGTAATAGGTTTCAACCATAGAAAACATTCAGTTTTTCTCAGGTTGCTCTGTTGTGTTTGTTTCAGCATGGACTTCATTAAAGGTGTTTATGGGTCAGGTGGTTGTGCGAAAATGGAGGACAGAATGAGTACAGTCCATCTGACCGGCTTCTCCTCAGTTTCAGTCTTCCCAGTTTCACCTAACAAAGCTTCAATTGATTTCAGACTATGGCAGAAAACACTTGTCATTGCCATGCCTGCACCCATATACCTGTTTCAAATACTCTCAATATAACTCGGGCTACAGTTCTTCACCCAGCTGCTGGAAGTAGACACCAGATCATATGACAATGCTATTTAACTCTTTAGTGTTTAAACAGGCCATATCCAGCCAAAATATTCTACCTGTTTTATCTTCAAACTGGTCAGATATTGTCTTTCATTGCTACCTTACAGTGTCAGTTTAAAAATTAACAATCACATCATTGAAATCTCAAAGCCATGAAATAATGCATTATTGATTTAAGATATTATTGATTATTAATTTAAGCTTTACATTTGACAGAATCATCTAAATGCTTACGGGTTAAGCCAGAGACTGGCTTCTAAACCATGTGGTCACTCAAACCGCTAGAAATAGCAGGTCTCTAAATCTCTCTCAATCACACACCACTAGAACACAGTGCAGTCTTTGGGCCCATTGGTTCTTGTCAGACCATTCAACATGTGCCTAGCATGGAACATGGACATTAAATGATGATCATGATTTACATTAAGTTGATTAGTAATCAAATGACAGTTCATTTAAACAATTCAATAATTTATCTTTGGATCAGTTTTGCTTTTCTATGAACATGTCTTTTGACAAATTTGTCTTTCAACCAATATGTATTCTCAATGAATTATCTTTTCAATAAATGCTCTTGGATTCTTACATTTCACAGACGTTGCTTGCTAATACTACTGTGAAAGGTGCGAAGAACAGCAAAAATAACATCTGATCTCCCAACCATCTCTAAATAAAACTCAGTTACTGTCTTTAGTGAAAGCAAATCAATAAGTTAGATTATACAAATAAGATTTGTATCAATTCTATCCACGTTGGTACACCAGCTGTTATGAAACCAACTCTGTGACATCTATTAACATTGAATGTGGTACCAGTAAGACTGGTTTTTATCCATTTCTATGGAAGACCACCCATCTTTAGAACTCCTAACTGCTTGCTCTTATTTATCTCATTCAACTTTCATCATACTTCTGCACATTAGAAATTCATCATGCTCACCCACTGGTATATACTTACTCATATATATTACACATACAAATATACATACAGAAATGAGTGTGTATACACATTAACATATGCCTATACATTCACATATGTGCATGCATTCACATATACACTTACATGTATTAAATGATAAAGAAATTGATAAGGTTACATATAGTCATTAAAAATGTATAGAAAAATACATGTATAGGCATGCATACACACCATATATCCTTATACACAGACACACACACACACACACACACACACACAAAATTTGCTCTTGCATAAAGCAACATTAAAACACCAAAATACAGTTACATACACATTCAGTCGAATTCATGCACACGCACACACACACACACAAACATGTGTCAATCAAATAGCAAAGAATTTTGGCTGTTTTTTTTCTACTTTTGGTGCCAGCTGACTGAATAATCTTCACTGTTTGAACTGTAACATTTTCCTTCCTCTCTACAAATATAAAGTAGGACCCACAATGAAGTACTGCTCTACTATCTGTGACAGTGCTGTTGCTATTCACTCAAACCTAATCCACCTCAGAAATATATATTCCTCATTTGAGCATAAAGATACTTCAGCTCTGATCAATTACTGACTCCCTACAAAGTTTAACTCATTGATATTTAAACTGGCCATATCCAGCCTAAATATTCTTTTCTACTCTAGGCACAAGGCCCGAAATTTTGGGGGAGGGGGCCAGTTGATAAGATCAACCTCAGTATGCAACTGGTACTTAATTTATCGACCCCGAAAGGATGAAAGGCGAAGTCGACCTCAGCATGATTTGAACTCAGAACATAAAGACAGACGAAATAGCACTAAGTATTTCACCTGGCGTGCTAACATTTCTGTCTGCTCGCCACCTTATCCAGCCTAAATATTCTACTTGTTTTATGTTCAAGCCAGCCATATCTGGCCTCTCACACCTACCCTACAATGTCATTCTAAAAATAAGCAATCATATCATTGAAATCTTAGTTCCAAGATAATGCATGATAACTCAAAACAGTGTGAATTTTACATTTAAAAGAGTAATCTGAATGGTAAAGGGTTAAATGTGTAGGTGTAAGGCCTAGTTGTAAGGTAATTGTACTCTTGTTCATAAGGTCAAGGGTTCAATTCCTATTCCAGGAAAGTTGTGTTATTGATAAAGCAACTTCACTTCATGTTGCTCCAGTCTACTCTGTTGGCAAAAATAAATATTAAGACTGATAGAGTACCCAGTCCATCCTCTTACTACTACTACTACTACTACTACTACTACTAGTTGTTTAGCCTTATGTCAGTCACTCTGATTGAGCATTCCAGCCATAACCATCCCATCCCATCCTGTTACTTTTTGTCTTTAGACAGTGGGATATCATTTGAAGCTTATTTAACTACCATTTCTAACAAGTCAACTAACTATTATAGAGTCCTTCAACTGTTATCATAGATATTGATTCTAAATTTTGGCACAAGACCAGCAGTTTTGAGGGTGGGAATAAGTTGATTACATCGACCCCAGTGCTCAACTGGTACTTATTTTATTGACCCCCAAAAGAATGAAAAGCAAAGTCAACCTCGGCAGGATTTCAGCTCAGAACGTAAAGACAGATGAAATGCTGCTAAGCATTTTGCCTGGCTTGCACACTATTCTGCTAGCTTGCTGCCCTGGTTGTCATGGATATTGTTGTTGTTATTGTTGTTTATTATCATGATACCTGAATCTACCTAGTTCATATGTAGGAAGAGAGGAAAGAGAGAAGAGCTGAGTCATAGTCAAAAATAAGACAGGAAAAAAACAATGGTTTTTAGATTAATTACACAATAAGAACAACTGCAACACTTAGAAATGCAGAGAAGACTCCTCATTGTTATTAAAAGAACAATAGAGGCATAGACACAATTAAGGAGATGAAAGCATACTGTATTAAAGGTACCTGCCCAAGTGTCTTCACTTGCCACACCTATTGTTAAATGGAGAAGAATTACACAGGGTGAGCACACAAAACCTTGGTATGAAATATTAGTTTCATTCATTCATTCATTCCTACATATATACATTATATGCATACATACAAACAAAAAATACTGAATATGAATGTGCTTGTGTATATGTCTGTGTGTGTGTGTGTGTATATATATATGGTTCGAAACGTCTAGTTAGAATAGAGGCAGCTGACGATGGATTAATTCCAAGTGGCTATCTGTTTTCCTATGTGTTCGTTCCGTGGTCTGTAGTTCATTGTTCTAACGTCCCGTACCCTGATATGCATCTATATGCACATGTAGATGTAAGTATGTACATATATGTGTGTATACATGCATATATATTCTTTGTATTATTATATATATATATATATATATATCTCAAAGCATTTGCTGTTTATATAAATATGTGTGTATGTATCTATATATATATATATATATATATATATGGGTGGTGGTACCATGCAAAAAACACAGTCCACTCTGTAAGATGGTTGGTGTTAGGAAGGGCATCTGGCCATAAAAAACCTTGCCAAAGCAGACAGTGGAGCCTGGTGCAGTCTTCTGCTTAGCCAGCCCCTATCAAACCATCCAACACATGCCAGCATGGAAAACAGACGATAGATGATGATATATACACATACAATACTAGACCAATTATCCAGCAACTTAGAATCAGAAGTGTCCTAGATTTCTAGTTTTCTGAAGATAGTCAAATTATAGTCCAATTATATACTTAAAATATTAAGCAAACTATGAAAAGTATAGAAGTAAACTGTATTTAACAGATTCAAATCATTACACTCCTAAAGCAGGGTTTATTTGATATATATTAATCCACTTAAAATTCTTAAAATATATCATACTGGAAACATGTATACAGTATAATGTTTATAGGATGAAAATTATTTGAAGGAAAATAAAGAACATGATTTTATATAAGAGATACTAGTACAAATTAATACAATATTAAAGCAGAATGTCATCATCATCATCATCATCGTTTAACGTCCGCTTTCCATGCTAGCATGGGTTGGACGATTTGACTGAGGACTGGTGAAACCGGATGGCAACACCAGGCTCCAGTCTGATTTGGCAGAGTTTCTACAGCTGGATGCCCTTCCTAACGCCAACCACTCAGAGAGTGTAGTGGGTGCTTTTACGTGTCACCCGCACGAAAACGGCCACGCTCGAAATGGTGTCTTTTATGTGCCACCCGCACAAGCCAGTCCAGGGGCACTGGCAACGATCTCGCTCGAAAATCCTACAGGAGCCAGTCAGGCGGTACTGGCAACGGCCACGCTCAAAATGGTGCATCTCATGTGCCACCCGCACAAGAACCAGTCCAGGGGCACTGGCAACGATCTTACTTGGCTTGCCGGGTCTTCTCACGCACAGCCCATTTCCAAAGGTCTCGGTCCGTAGTCATCGCCTCGGTGAGGCCCAATGTACGAAGGTTTTGCCTCACCACCTCAGCCCAGGTCTTCCTGGGCCTACCTCTTCCACGGGTTCCCTCAACTGTTAGGGTGTGGCACTTTTTCACGCAGCTATCCTCCTCCATTCTCACCACATGTCCATACCAGCGCAATCGTCTCTCTTGCACGCCACAACTGATGCTTCTAATGTTCAGCTTTTCTCTCAAGATACTTACACTCTGACGGGTATTCACATTGACGTTTAATCTTTATCAACCCTCTTAAAAATGTAAAGGACAAAACTATTTTTAACATGCTGTATGCAAATTAACTAACTTTGAAACCAGGGTCTGTTTACTCAATACAGGGTATAGTATATTGCACGGCACTGCACAGTCTTCCTGTATTTCTGAAAGTTGGATAAGAGCAGCAGTATTCTATATATATATGTAGTGTTTGTGGATTCATAGTCTGCAAGGATTTCTTACTTTGGTATTGTTTGGTTTTCTTAGATAATCTAATTAGGGTTAGGTAATGCTTAAATATTGGTGTCTAGTTTTGGGAGGATTTGTAGCATATATATATATATATATATATATATATATATAAAATGAGAAAAAGAAGAAAATGGAGAAATTGACATATAGACATCAGTTTATTCAAAGATATTCAAATCAATATGACATTCTTATCCCTACAGCTGTTTCCATAGCTAATTAATTCAATTAGAGAAATTAAATTAAAGAAAAAGAAGAAAATAGAGAAATTGACATATAGACATCAGTTTATTCAAAGATTTTCAAATCAATATAATATGAAATTCTTATTCCTACAGCCGTTTCCATAGCCAATTAATTCAATTAGAGAAATTAAATTACATTAAATTAGAGAATTTCATATTATACTAATTTGAATATCTTTGAATACATTGATGTCTCAATGTCAATTTCTCCATTTTCTTCTTTTTCTCATTCATAAATAATTTAAATACCCACATTCATCAATACAAAACTAATGTATTTAGTTTTTCACTGAACACTGGTAAAAACCAGAGAACTAGGATGCAAACATCCCTTACAGGATTATAGGTCCTTGGCATAATTATATATATACATACAAGCATTTGCACACACGCACATGCATACTTTTACTTGTTTCAGTCATTTGACTGTGGCCATGCTGGGTCACTGCCTTGAAGGGTGTTTTAGTCAGACAAATCAGCCTCAGGACTTTTTTTTAAAACCTTGTACTTATTCTATCAGTCCCTTGTGCCAAACTGCTAAGTTATGGGGACGTAAATGCACCAACACCAGTTGTCAAGTGGTATGGGGGACAAACACTCACGCACACACACATGACAGGTTTCTTTCAGTTTCTGTCTACCAAATCCCATCACAAGACTTTAGTTGACCTGAGGCTATAATACAAGACACTTGCCCAAGGTGCCACACAGTGGGACTGAACCCAGAACCATGCAGTTGGCAAGCAAGCTTCTTACCCTGGTGTGTGCATTCATTTATACCCTTGTATATTTGTCATATTTGCACTATATATGAATATACTGGTAATTGTAAAAGTATATAACAATGTTTTGTAGGAACAAATGGGTTTCAAATTGTATAAATCTCCTCTTTTTTTCTCCAAAATATGGCAATTATCTTAATTAACAAAGGAAGAGGAAAAAGAAGCAGGAGGTGCGACTAATTTAAGTGAACTGGGTTTTGTGTGGTAGATGTTTATAATAGCCCTGGATCTGTTGAAAATAGGCCATTACAGATGTTACATTGTATGTAGGCTAGTGTTGAATCACTCTACTGATATTATATATTACATAGGTGCAGGCATGGCTGTGTGGTTAAGAAGCTTGAATCCCAACCTTTGGGTTCAGTTTCTCTGTGCAGTATCTTGGGCAGATGTGTTCAATTATAGCCCCAGGCTGACCAAAACTTTCATCAGTGGATTTGGTAGATGAAAACTGAAAAAAGAGAGAGCACAATGATGAACATATATATATATATATATATATATATATATATATATATATATATAGTTGAAAGTTACAGGAAAAGAAAAGATGAAGACTGGTGTATGAACAACAAGCATGGGTGGCACATAAAAGACACCATTTCGAGCATGGCCGTTTTCATGCGGGTGACACGTAAAAGCACCCACTACACTCTCTGAGTGGTTGGCGTTAGGAAGGGCATCCAGCTGTAGAAACTCTGCCAAATTAGATTGGAGCCTGGTGTTGCCATCCGGTTTCACCAGTCCTCAGTCAAATCGTCCAACCCATGCTAGCATGGAAAGCGGACGTTAAACGATGATGATGATGACAATAATTACAAAGAATATGGAGACTGGTACATCTTCACATTTTTCTTTTAATTTAATTATGCAACATAATTAGCTAGTTAAAATGATTGACATGTGTTTCTGCTGTATAGAGTATGTGCAGTTCTGTATGCAACCTGCAATATTCTGCTATGCTCCTTCAACCAGAGTCTTTCCACAAGCATTAATTTAAAAGTAAAATTTGAAGGTGTACCACTCTCTGTAATCTTTGTAATTGCTTTGGATTTACATTCCTGAAAATATTTATAATCCAGCAAAGAAGACCCATACTTACCCGTCAGAACACAGTGGAATTGCCCACCCTAAGCAATCCTTGGTGCGTTTCACTACTTGATGTGGTTAGTTGGAACCTGGATTATACCAGAGAGCTCTTAGAATACTTGCCTGAATTATTCATCCCCCCCCACACACACACACTCTCTGTCTTGGCATCATATGGTAGTTCTAAATGAGCATCAGTCATAAAAGTGATGTTGTTCATTTTCAAGCTTCTCTGGCTATGGAGAAATAATATTTTACTTTGAGACAGGTGAAGTTGGCAACAAGAAGGACAACTAACTGCAGAAAATCTGTGTCAACAGTTTCCATCTGACCCATGCAAGCATGGAAAAGTAGATGTTAAAACAATGGTGATGATGTTGAAGTGATCTAAATCAAACCTTCCATTAAAATTTCATGTTAATTCATGTTCCAAATAAGGTGGCATGGTGAGTTGGCAGAATTATTTGCATGTCAGACAAAATCCTTAACAGCATGTCTTCAGGTGCCTTACAGTCTGAGTTCTATTCTGCCAAGGTCAACTTTGCCTTTCACCCTATTGGGGTCAACAGACCAAAGTATCAACCAAATTCTAGGGTTGAATGTACTTGACTAATTTTCTTCCCCTAAAATTGCTGACTTTGTTTTAAAATTTAAAACAATTTATGTTCTAAATACTAGCTTAATAATGACAAAGTATTTTACTAAATTCCTTAGTTTTCAAGATTAATTGAAACAAAGATAATGAATTTTAACAGAAATAATAACAAAAGAGTCAGTAAACCAGAGCAAAGTTATTTATGGCTGTTTGAACATAATACAGTGAGTGGAAAAGCTTTCATTAACTGAGCTTATTCATGCAATTAGTAGAGAAAAACTCCCTCTAGGACGTGATAACAAAATAAAACTAACTAGTAAAGGAGTTAAATTTGATAAAATCGAATTTTTTGGGAAATTAAAGAATGATTTCTCATTTAGTTTTGTTCATATGTCCTTGAACAAAGAATAAGATGGGATATCCTACAAAGAATTGGGTGGGGGTCGTTGTAAGGGTATGGATTTAAAGAAACAGTTGATCTATTTCTAGCGGGATTTCTTCCTTTCACCTCAACCTACCTGAACTTCTTTCAATGACCTGCAAAAACTCTCTCTCTCTATCTCCCTCCCTCCCTAAAAAAAAAGGAAAAGTATTGTGTATTGTATGGAAGAATGTCATGACATACCTCCATTGCCTTTTTTTTTGTCATTTTTTTTGTTCCATTTTTCTTTTTACTTAATTTTCTTTTTTTCTTTCTCTTTTCTCCTTTTACTTTACTTCCTTTTTTTGTTTGTTCTTGTTACAATGTACTATTACTGCAACTATTACTATCATTACTACCACTTCTATTACCTCTACTACTACCTCCACTATTACCTCTACTACTACTACTACTCCACCACCACTGCCACCACCACCACCACCCTTACATAGGAATCCATTGCAGAAGCTTTTGTGGTTCAAATCTGATTAGATTATTTTTAACATCCTGGTAGCCTTCAAAAGGGCAAGATGTTTTCATTTCTTTTATTTTTCTTTATTAGTTTTTTTGTTTGTTTGTTTATCATTTGTTTTTCCCCACTGCTTTTCTTTTCTTTACTTTAGAGATAGGAGTGGTGGTGGTGGTGGATATTATTTCCTTTTTCTCCTTCTTTTTTCTTTCCATCCCTTCCTCCTTTAATTTATCATTACATGACAAGGCTGGCTATGGCAGTAGTGGTTTCTTTTTTCTTACCTTGTCACATGAGAATGTGACAAACCAAAATACTTTCTTCTATTGGGAAAAAGGTGTGAGGGTAGGGTAGGGCTTTACCAACCTTCACCTCTCTCACTACTTCACCCTCTCTTTCCTTATTTCACTCACAGTGAAAGTAAAGACAGGTGGTAGTAGCAATGATGGTGATGGTTATGTCTCTTCTTTCTTTTTCTTCTGATCAGTTCCACTCTCGTCTGGAATGCAGTGAAATTTGGCTTCTACAACCCAGATCACAATGTTGTCATTTGCAGTGAAAGATTTAGTTGATCTATGATCAAAAGGCACTCCAACTATGACCACCTTAACCTTTTATATACCTGTAACTACATTTGGATGGTAGACTTAACCCATTGCTTGGTTTAACTTCATTAACTGATATCCTGGGTGTGTTTTGTTGCAAGTATTGCAGACATATCTTATGTGAACATATTTTCATCTCTATATATATAGGGGTTCTCTCATAAATTTTGAACTATACAGAAATTCTAAAGTTAAATGGGAGCTAATTATTTGAGAAAAAATTCAACCAATTAAAATTCTACCTGTAATGAAAAGGGATCTTGCAAAATACTTGGTGACCTCACTAGTGCTGGTGCCATAGAAAAAGCACCCTGTACACCCTGTAATGTGGTTGGTGTTAGGAACAGCATCAAGCCACAGAAACCTTGCCAAAACAGATATTGAAAACCAACATAGCCATGGGCCCAGAAATAGGGGGTGCAAGAGATGCAAGTGAACTGCCTAAAATTTTTGAGGGGTTCAAAACCAAAATTTGTACCCTTACTTACCTTTCTCAGGTGTAGAATACAGTGAACAAAAAGTGATCTGTAAAAAGCTGCTTGAAGTTAGGTTTCTTCTCAAAGAGCAAAGAATAAAAATAAGTGATAAAAAAAAAATAAGACCTTGTTTTGTAAAAAATTCTGGACCATGATCTTTATAGCTGGATGCCCTTCCAAATGCCAGAGTGTTATGGTGTATTTTTTAACTAACAATGGCATCAGTGTGTTTTATATGGACACCAGCATCAGTGCTTTTTACATAGCACCATCACCAGTGCTTTTTATGTGGCACCATGGTTTCTGGATTAACCATTAAAAAATTGCCCCCAAAATAGAAACAACAAAACTGTGTGTAATGTGCCAAAAAATGCGATTGCTATGCCTAGTAGCTTGAGTGACCACACAGAGGCATCCTTGTTATAAATTTTTGGAATTTCTCATCCACTTTGTTTCTTCCTCTCCCTCATTCCAGCCGGGCCTCAATTATTTAAAACAGTGATTTCTTTTAGAATAAAAAAAAGTATTCTAAATGTTCTATTCACTGTAGAACATTTTAAATCTATATATTTATTTTCATTAATCAGGAATTTATTCTTAGAATTCCTAAAACACCAGTGACTAGTGTCAGTGGAATCCCTAAAAATGGTGAGATGCTGTGTAAGATTCTCTTTCTCACTCTATCTCTCTCTCTCTTGTTTTTCATCTTTTTTTTTTTTTGCTTAGGAATCTGTCATAGATATTTGACTTAGCAAAAGTTCATTTCCTATTCTTTTATGCAAATTTTTACTTTACACAGAAATACACCACATATACCCCTCCTCCTCTGTATTTGTATGTATGTGTGCTGGTTGTATGGTTAAGTGGTTGCTTTGCAAATATGTGATTTCAAGTTCAATCCCACTACCTGACAGCTCAGGCAATTGTCTTCGACTATAAATTCAGGCTGACTTAATTCCTTGTAAGGGAAATTGAAAGAGGGAACCTGTGAGGAATATTGTTGCATCTGTGTGTGCATTTGTATGTGGATATGTGCGTATGTGTGTGGATGTGGATATGTGCATGTGTGTGTGTGTGTGTGTGTGGATACATGCGTATGTATGTGTGTGTAGATATGTGTGTGCGTAGATATGCGTGTGTGTGTGTGTTTACAAATTGACATTTATACACAATGTATATATGTATGTATATATGTGTGTGAGTGTGTCTATGTTTGTGTCTCCTTGTCTTGACAGTGTGTAATAGTTTTTCATTCCTTTCCAATATTCTTCCAAAAACCAAAAACACACCTGACCATGGGGAAATATTACTCTGTTTAGAAACAGGTGAAGATTGGTGATAGAAAGTGCATTCAGCTGTAAAAAATCTGCTTCACTAAACTCTCTCTGACCCATGCAAGCATGGAAAAGTGGATGTTAAAACAATGATGATACATATATATATATATATATATATATATATATATATATATATATATATATCTTCTTTTTTTTAAAATCTTTTTACTTGTTTCAGTCATTATATTGTGGCCCTTCTGGGGCACTGCTTTGAAGAGTTTCTTAGTCACACGAATTGACCCCAGTACTTTTTTTTTTTTAAAGCCTGGTACTTATTCTACTGTTCTCCTTTGCTGGACTGCTAAGTTATGGGGACATAAACAAACCAACATCAGTCATCAAGTGGTTGTGGGGAACAAAGACACACACACGCGTATGTATGTGTGTGTGTGAGTGTGCATATATATATACATACATACATATATATATATATATATATATATATATATATATATATATATATATATATATATATACATACATACATATATATATATATATATATATA